>NW_024516559.1:0-321 GCF_017590135.1 Pyrgilauda ruficollis | reverse complement strand
GGAGACCCCACCCCAAAAAAACCCCCCCGAGTTTCGGCCATTTTTCCGAAAATCCCGCTTGTTTTGGCAGCAAAACGGCCCAAAAATGGGGCTTTTCCCGCTATAATTTGACCCACTGAATTGTTTGGGATCACCCCAAAATCCACCCCAAAAATTTGGGGGGTCCAGGCAGACCCCACCCCAAAATGCAGCCCCAAATCCGGCTCTTTACCCCAAAAAATTGCGCTTTTTCTGAGCCAAAATAGCCCAAAATCGAGGTTTTTCCCACTGAATTCAAGGCTGTTAAATTGTTTAGGATCACCCCAAAATCCACCCCAAAAA
>NW_024516558.1:0-321 GCF_017590135.1 Pyrgilauda ruficollis | reverse complement strand
CCCCCCCCCCGATCGAAGCCCATTTCGGGCCGCGCCGCCGCAGCTGGTTTCAAATTTGATCAGCGATGAACTTTATTTTCCGAGTTTGAGGAAAATTATATCCATCGATCCGCCGGCCCCGCTCGGCCGCTACTTAAAGCCCGGCCCCGGCGCCGGCCCGCGGCCCCGGAGCCTTCCTCCCGCTCCTCTTCCTCCTCTTCCTCCTCTTCCCCGCTCCCTCCGGCTCCGCTCCCCGCCTTCCTCCCCTTTCCTTCTCCTCTTCCTCCGCTCTTCTTCCTCAGGAGCCTTCTCCGCTCTTCCTCCATCCCTCCTCCTCCTCCT
>NW_024516557.1:0-321 GCF_017590135.1 Pyrgilauda ruficollis | reverse complement strand
ACAGAACAGAAGCATATTCTATAATTTTTTACCTTAAATGAATGTTACTATTCTTGTATTTATATGAGTCTGATATTTATCAGGTTTATGATAATAAATCCATTGTTTTATTTTTCCATGAACTGCAGAAACTATGCCTGTTCCAGACCAGCCCTCGTCTTCTGACAAGACAAGTTCCCTTAGTCCTGTGTTGAACACATCCAATGGTGATGGCTCTGAAACTGAGACAACCTCTGCCATTCTAGCTTCAGTCAAAGAACAGGTAGGCAAGTGATGTATCTGTAGGCTGGAAAACAATTGTATGATTTACTGGTTTGTTTT
>NW_024516556.1:0-321 GCF_017590135.1 Pyrgilauda ruficollis | reverse complement strand
TGGGTTTTAATGTCCCTGCCACCCAAACCATTCCCTGGCTCCTACAGCCTCAGAGGAGCAAACACTGCACAATGAGTTAAGAACATTATTTATTCCAAGTGATGGGAATACAGGGATGCTGAGAGAAGGAAAAGCCTTTTCTCAGTGTTAAAGTATGGAAAATATCTTTTTTTTAAAATTATTTTCCAAAAGCCAGGCTGTATCTCCCAGCCTAAAGGAACTGACCCCAAGGTTTGGGACAGCAAATCCTGAGACAGAAGATCCTGTGCAGACACGAGGATTTTCCAGCCCCTTTCCTCCTGAGCCCCTGTTTAAAGCACA
>NW_024516555.1:0-321 GCF_017590135.1 Pyrgilauda ruficollis | reverse complement strand
TATAGGAGCTGGATGACAGCCTGCACAGTATAAAGAGAGAAAATAGGTAATGCTTGTAAGAAGCCTTTACATACCAGACGGAAAATGATGGAAAAGGTGGGGGAGGAAAGAAAAGAAAGAAGGGAAAGCAACACATTTTGAACAAAGAATAAACATAGCAGCAGCTGGAAAAGAGTGAGAGCATGACATAGAAATGTTCATTTGGAAGAGAATGTAAAATGAGGTATGTACCCATTACTACCCAGTTTTATTTAGTTATATGTGTTGGTTTACAGATACCCCCCAGAGTAAGTCGTAAAATACTCTCACATACATCTCCCA
>NW_024516554.1:0-4173 GCF_017590135.1 Pyrgilauda ruficollis | reverse complement strand
AAAGAAGCTCCTCTCTCCTGATAGACTAGAGAGTGCTTGTGTGAAAGGACAGTATTGGATTGAGTATTAATATGTTAGAGGGGATTTGAATATTAGGGGACTGGGGGGAGGAGGAAGAGTGTTTCGGAAGTGTTCTATTGTAGATTGTTGTGTATGTGTAGTTTTCCCCTTCCTTTTTGTGTCTGTGTAGATTAATAAAGTGTTGTCTTTTCCCTCCATTCCCAAGTTAGAGCCTGCTTTGTTCTGTTCCCGAGTCACATCTCACAGCAACCATTTTGGGAGATACACCTTTCATGAAGGCACTGGCACTGTGCCAGAGTCAATCCATGACAGCTAGGCAAGTCAAGGGGTGGGTTTGCAAGGCAAGGCAATGAGAGTCATAGGTGGAGGAGGCAAGGCAAGACCAGGAGAAAAGGGACATCAAGGTGGGGGATGAGTGAACAAGGTAATGCAAGGCAATGGAGTGGTAGAAAAAGCAAGAGAAGGACATGGAGGGCTCAGTAAAGCAATGCAGGGTGTGGGGTAAAATAGACAAGGCAAGGGAGAGGATGGATATGCAAGGTGATGAAAAGCAAGACATGGGTAGGCAGGGCAGAGCAAGGCAAGGGGCGTGTTTGCAGTGCAAGGCAATGGAATGGTAGGCAAGGCAAGAGAGTGGTATGCAAAGAAGGCAAGGGAAAGGAAAGGTAGGCAAGGCAGGGCAAAGCCAGAAATGAAAGAGGAAGGGAAGTCAAGGTGAGGGATGGGTATGCAACACAATGCAAGGCAAGGGAGGTATAGGAAGGAAAAGGCAAGGCAGGGATGGGTCAGTAAGGCAATGCAAGGTTGGAGCAGGCAAGGGAAGTCAAGTCAGATGCAGGGTAGGCAAGGCCAGGCCAGGCAAGAAAGGCATATTAAGGTCTTGGTGGGGGATAGGTATCCAAGGCAAGGTAGAAGAAAGCAAGGTAGAAGGGAAGCAAATGAAGGTGAAGGCAAGGCAAGGCAGGACACGGGGGAGGGGTAGGGCAAGACAAGAAAGGGCTAGGGAAGTCAAGGCAAGACAAAGTAGAGGAACATAAGGCAATGCAAGACCAGGGAAGAAAGGGCTACACAATTATCTGTGGGAGATGAGTATGTGTCCTAGTTACAAAGGGTAGGGTGCCAGTTTAGCACTATGTGGGTGCAACCAAACTGTGTATTCTACCTCCCTATTTGTCATTTCTGATGAACTGTTAATGATGGATGCCCTTTATATAAGGGAGGCTTTTGATGCCATGGGTATTGAAACTAATGACTATGAAGTTGAATGCCTGTGGGTAAGAATTAAGGGGAAGGCCAACAAGGCTGACATCCTGCTGGGAGTCTGTTATCAACCACCCAACCAGGAAGAAGAGGTGGACAACTTATTCTACGAGCAGCTGGAGGATGTTTCAGGCTCACAAGTCCTTGTTCTTTTAGGTGACTTTAACCTACCAGACATCTGCTGGGAACTTAATACAGCAGAAAAGAGGCAGTCAAGGATGTTCCTAGAGTGTGTGGAGGACAACTTTTTGTCACAGCTAGTGAGTGAGCCCACCAGAGGAGGGACTATGTTAGACCTGCTGTTTACAAAGAGATGGGTTGGTGGGAGATGTGGTGGTTGGAGTCTGTTTGGGACATAGTGATAATGAATATAGATCTCGATATTTGGTGAAATAAGAAGTATCAATAAGAATTTTACATTAGACTTCCGAAGGGCAGACTTTGGCCTATTTAGAAGACTTTTTCAGAGAGTTCCTTGGGAAGCAGCCCTAAAAAACAAAGGAGTCCAGGAAGGGTGGGCGTGCTTCAAAAGAGAGATCTTGAGGGCACAGGAACAGACTGTCCCTGTGTGCCAAAAGATGAGTCGACAAAGCAAACATCCAGCCTGGATGGGCAAGGAGGTTTTGAAGGAACTTAGGAATAAACAGAGAATGTATCATCTTTGGAAGGAGGGTCAGGTATCTCAAGAAATATATAAGGGGGTTGCTAGGGCATGTAGGAAAAAATTAGAGAGGCCAAAGCTCAGCTCGAACTTAAATTGGCAACATTTGTGAAGTATAATAAAAAATGTTTTTTTCAAATATATTAACAGCAAAAGAAGGTTAAGACCAAATTAGGTTCACTACTGAATGTAGGAGGGAATTTAGTGACTCTTACCATCTGCTTTCTTAACAGCTAAAATGGGGGTGTTAAATTTGGACTCAAATTGCACTAATAAACCATGTTATAAGAATTTTTCAATTACAGATAGCAGTCCCTTATGGTTCTCTAATTTCAAAGGGTATTGTTTTTGCCTTACAGGTCTAGTTTCTGGTTTGAGTGCAATGCTCACTCAATTCTGTCTGTTTGGATCTTCCTGGGATATCACTGGCCCACACTAGTGGATTTACTGCATTCTCAATTTCAATGGGAATTTCACCACATTTTTCCTGTATAAAAAGTGCAGCAATTTGGACAAATTTAGATTCAGGATTTTCAAATTGTACACCCTTCCTGATCAGCCCAGTCTGGATTTTGTGAGTTAATAGCCTGTTCTACTGATTTTGCCACCTTATCTGGGTCCTCTTTATATTTCCTCACAGTAGTTTTCCACTGCTCTGACTCGATAAGGGAGTATGGAACCTTTATGTATATTGGCCCCTGGTTGACAACTGCCTGCCGTAACAGGGCTTGCAAAACTGGTTCTTTTCCTTTTTCCCTTTTTGACCATGTTTGGCAATCAGGCTACATTCTTTGATGGCTTTTCCCTCTCTCTTCCCCCTCCTTTGCCTGTTCAGGGCAGCAATAATCTCATCTTCCTCCGAGCCGCTCGAGAAAGAGCTGTCTGACTCTGTTGACTCTGCTGTAGCAAATAATCTACTTTGACTAGTCCCGATCGTAGGAAGTGCCATGCATGACTTACTGCGTCGCTGAACCCGGGCTGTGCACCTGCGCCCATCGATGACGTCATCTGAGGCAGCTCCCCGGCGTTCGGGATTTCTATGGAAACTCACAGGCCTGAGAACCGAAGAGGTGCCACTCCCCCTTTATGGGAAGGCCCCTCTCTGCCTTTGCGGCAGAAGGCTCTGCCCCTCGGCTTCTCCCCTAGAGGCGGTGCCGTGGGCTGCACACTCTGGCTGTCTCCTCCCCCCCCCCCCCCCCCCCCCCCACCGGCGGCGGGGGGGGGGGGGGGGGGGGGGCCCCCCCCGCCCCACCAGGAGCGAGTGGGGAAGGGAGGGGGGATTAGCTGATTAGCTGGAGCGGATGGCCACGACTGCAACGGCAGTGGCGGCTGCCAAAGCCCTCCATCATCCTCCTTCACTGGCTGGAACCCTGCCAGGGGCACGCCCCCCCATGCCCCCCCTTGTTCAGATGGCGGTGGCACCGGCAGCACCGGTGGCACTGGCGGGGGCAGCTGCGGGGGTGGAGGGGCCCCTCCTGAACCCAGACCCGAGCCCGCTGTGAGTGCGGCCGGGGTCGGTCCTGCCCTCAAATCAGGGGCGATGAGGTCTAACTCTGCCTCCTCCTTGTTTTGACATTCAATATCAACTCTTTTTAACTTTTTCCATCTTTCTCATTTAAGACCAATATATGCTCTTCCTTTTTGTTTGCTATTGGGGTTTGCTAATACCATAAAAAGCCTACCATATTCTAATTCATCAAAATTTTTATCCTTGTGTATACAGGAGATCAGACTTGATATTAATCTCTTATCAAAACTGACGAATTTTGGCCAAGTCTCAGCATCGTCGAGTTCATAAGTTGGCCAGCACTTTTCTGAGATTCTAATAAGTTTGGATTTAGAATACAATGACTCCCCACTGCTTAGGTCCCCCCAGTTTTGCAATACTAACCCCAAAGTGCTATGTCTGTGAATTTTGTTATTACAACACTGACAGGAGAATATACAGCCCATATCTCAATAGCTATGAGTAAGAAAGTAACCAGGGAGAGTGTGAAAAATGCCAATTGCTTGTTTTAAAATTTTAAAAGTTTAGTATTAATAAAATGGTTATAAAAATAGTAATACAAATTAGAGCAATAAGAATTTGGACAATCAGGGTTAGGACAATAAAGGACAATAAAAGCAAAGAATTACGAATGTTCCAATGCTTTCCTCTTGAAAGCATAGCTCACTAACAAAAGATTAACCCTTAAAAGCAACCAGTTGCATATTCATATATCTCATACATG
>NW_024516553.1:0-321 GCF_017590135.1 Pyrgilauda ruficollis | reverse complement strand
GCGTCGCGGCGGTGGCTGCGCCGTGCCCGCCTTGCATCAGCCCGTGGTGCCATCCCGGCCATTTGCATAAGGGGTGGGGTGGCAGGAAAATCCCCGCATTCCCACCCACCTGATGCAACTTGAGCCGCCGCCGCCGCTCCGCCGGGCCCCTGCCCGCTCCCCGCCGGCACCGGGCTGCCCGCAGCCCCCCGGGCACCCCCCGCTGCCCCCCGCTCCTCGGGGCGGCCCCGGTACCTTTCTCATGTCCCCAGCTGCCGCCCGGGCCGCGGCGCACGCCGATCATGGTCCCCGGGGGAGGAAGAGGAGGAGGAGGCGGCGGCG
>NW_024516552.1:0-321 GCF_017590135.1 Pyrgilauda ruficollis | reverse complement strand
CCCTGCCATGGCAGGGTGGCACCGGGTACAGGCCCAGGGCCACGCAGGGGACACGGGCCCTGTGTCACCTGTGGGACACGGGCCTGGTGCCATCCGTGCCCGGGGCCCGGTGTCCCCGGCGGCTCCGCAGCCCTCGGCACCGGGGCTCGGTGTCCCGGCAGCACCTCCCGCTGCCCCGGCAGGTCCCTCCCCGCTACGGGACCCGCGCCCCGCACGGGGCACGAGTGGCCTGCGGCCCGCGGGACGCCCCGCGCGTCCCCCGGCTCCCGCCCCGGTGCCAGCGGCGGGACACCGGCGCCCCGCGTCCCCCGCGCCCCTTCC
>NW_024516551.1:0-321 GCF_017590135.1 Pyrgilauda ruficollis | reverse complement strand
TAAAAAGTCTCTCCCCATCTTTCTTGTAATCTCCCTTCAGGAATATGTGCTTTCTCCAGAGATCTGGTGGTGGGTGTGGACTCCACATTTTCTGTTCCACACACTGAGACCTGCGACATATCAGGCTAGGGATTCCACTTGAAAACCTGCAAGTCAGATTTTCAACACTATGGTTTTTTTAATTAATTTCATTCCTCTGTTCATCTGTCTCAAGTGGGAAACCCACTGCAGTAACTGATACGTTCATTCAGAAAACTGTCTGCAGGAGAATCGTAATTCTGGCAGAAGGATTTCTATTTAGAGTATATATATATATATATA
>NW_024516550.1:0-321 GCF_017590135.1 Pyrgilauda ruficollis | reverse complement strand
TTTTATTTTTATTTTTATTTCTATTTCAGTTGTGACATTCCAATGAAGCGCTGCCCAGCATTCTGCAGCCCCGGCTCAGGTGCCAATCCTTTCCCCGGTTTCTGCATTTTTCAGCCGCTCTGGGGCTCGCGGGGCTTTGGGCTCTCACCTTCCTTGGTCTTCTTGTGCTCGCCCCTCTCCTTCTGCAGGGAGCGCTCCAGGCGGGACCGGTGCTCGTACACCACTGGGGAGAGGCAGACACCGCAAACCTCCCGTTCATCCCCAAACCTTGACCCCACCATTAAAAAAATTCACATATTTTTCCCCACCATTAAAAAAAAA
>NW_024516549.1:0-322 GCF_017590135.1 Pyrgilauda ruficollis | reverse complement strand
GCCAGGGCCTCCCCACCCTCCCAGGGGGGATTTCTCCCCAATTTTGCAGCTGGGAGAGCCATTCCGTGGCTGTGGGAGGCAGCTCAGCCCTCCCAGATCTCGGGGCAAGGCTCTCACCGGGGTGTTGCAAGCAGCAGTTTCTTGATCTGCTATCTCAGGCACTGACACACCTCAGTCAAGCACGCCTGGGATGGAGCTCCCAAGCTTTCCCTCATCCCAAATGTGCCCAGCAGCCAGCAGAGGTGGCACAGAGGTGGCACCACGGTGGCACTGATGCCAAGGGGATGGACAGAGCCTGGTCCGGAGCTCTCAGGTGTCCCTG
>NW_024516548.1:0-322 GCF_017590135.1 Pyrgilauda ruficollis | reverse complement strand
TCCTTAAAGCTTTAATTCGAATGCTCTGAAATCAGCTTAAGACTGACAAAGGTTAATTGCAAACGAAGGAAAGGTTCAAAGGCATTCTTCCATGCTTTGCTTCCTCAGTTATTTATTAGAATTGTCTTTATAGCTGTCCCATGTTTCCACACGTGCACAATCACAGATACACGCGTTGCCTGTGTGTACCTGACACGAAACACAAAACGGCATTTCACAGCACCCTGCCTGGGGTTTGGCAGCGTTTCACTCCGCCTGCCTTTGGGTTCCCCCGCTCACCCCTTTGCTTTGCTGGCATTTGGGATCGGGGAGTTCACCCAGG
>NW_024516547.1:0-322 GCF_017590135.1 Pyrgilauda ruficollis | reverse complement strand
GGGTCCCCCCGGGGTTTTTGGGGTCCCACCTGACTTTGGGGTCCCGCAGCCCCCCCGGGGGTCCGGCTCTGCAGGAGCTGTTCCAGCGCTGCGTCCCCGTCCAGGTGAGCCCCAATTTCGGGGGGGGTCCCCTCCTCTTTTGGGGTCCCTGCAGATTGTGGGGACCCCCCCTGGATTTTAGGGATCCCCCTGACGCCCCCGTTCCTCCCCCAGTGCCGCCCAGCCAGCGACGAGGAGCTGCTGCTGGTGCACAGGTGGGGCTGGGGGGGTTTGGGGTGGAATTTAGGGGATTTGAGGGGGGATTCAGGGGCTTTGGGGGGAT
>NW_024516546.1:0-322 GCF_017590135.1 Pyrgilauda ruficollis | reverse complement strand
TGAGGGATACCAAACTTGTGTGACACATCCCACAGCTGCAGGAACTGCTGCACCTTTTGCGATGCGTAAGCAGGACCATTGTCGGTTTTCACAGCAGAAGGTATGCCCAGAACGGCAAAGGCCTGCCTCCAGTGGGCAAGGACATCACGGGCCTTTTCTCCAGTGTGAGCAGAAGCCCACATTGCAGAGGAGAACGTGTCCACCCTGACATGCACATACTTGAGCCGACCAAACTCGGCAATTTGGGTGACATCAGTTTGCCAAAGCTCCAAGGCCTTAAGGCCCCTGGGGTTTGCCCCTGCCGGTAAAGGCGGAGCCAGCG
>NW_024516545.1:0-322 GCF_017590135.1 Pyrgilauda ruficollis | reverse complement strand
CTCTATAGCCTCCTGTGCCTGTGTTAATGCTGGGGGCTTTGTTTGCATTTTGTCTTTCTGGAGAAAAGATAAGCAAGTAAAATCCAAAGTCAGTACTTCCAATAAAATGAGAGAAAATAAGTATCAGAGTGCTTAAAAGTCTCCTAGCCTCCAAGTTTTTCAGAAGTGCATGCATGGATTCATCTTTTGAATCTGTTATGTTCTTTGGGGGACATCTGGATTTTATTATTATATTTATTTATTTTGATGGTTGTTAATGAATATGTTGAAGGGAACAAATGCTACTAGTCTCTGGCATACTGTACACTCTTACATAGACTCT
>NW_024516544.1:0-322 GCF_017590135.1 Pyrgilauda ruficollis | reverse complement strand
CTGGCACTGGGAAGCCATTCCCTGTGTGCTGCCCCTAAATCCTGTCACTGTGTGTGTGGATGTGCCCTGAGGGGCAGAGTCCCTTCCCTGGGGGTGCTGTTTGTCCTTCTGAGCAGCAGTTTCTTATCCTGGAGCATGGCCATGGGATGTGTGACAGTCCCCAACACGTTCCTCTCAGCCCTGGCATTGCTCTGCCCAGCTCCATCAATGACCCAGACCTCCAAAACCTGCTGGGAAAGGACAGTGAGAAATACCAACAGCACAGTGGTGACTCTGCTCAGCCACAATTTTGGGCAGCTAATTAAGGGTATTGGTCAGTAAT
>NW_024516543.1:0-4034 GCF_017590135.1 Pyrgilauda ruficollis | reverse complement strand
ATTTTAAAGTTTTTTTCTAGTTGGATGTTATAGCATGACTTATGAGGCGTTATCTGGTGATTTTCAGTTGCTAAAGAGTGTGAGTGTAAGTTTCGAACCTTTCCAATATGTATCCGGGTTAATTTAGGTGTGTTCTTGGTCCTATATTTGAACATGACGATAAAGGTGTTTGCAGGCGGTATTTTGCTGTTTTGGCCATTGTGCTTAAGTTTTCTGTGTATACAGGCTAGTGCCGTGGTGTTTTGAGTGTTTTCCTGTCCCGATTTTATAACATGGTTTTGGTGGCGTTTTCGGGAATTTTTAAAATGTTATCGAGAATGTGTATATGTTTTCAACTTTTCTAGGCTGTAGGAGCAGTCTTATGGTGTTGCTTTTTTGTATATATAGCATGACTTTTGAGGTGTTTTCGGGTAATACTAGGCAGTAATCGATAGTGTGTTTACGTTTTCTGTGTTTGTAGGCTTTTACAGGTGTATTTTTTGTGTTTACTTGTTTGTATAATATATTATGAATTTGGAGGTGTTTTCTGGTGATTTTAGGGTGTAATCAAGAGTGTGTATAGGTTTTGACTTTTTCCAGGCTGCTACAGGTGTATTTCACTTGTGTTTCTTATCCTATTTTATTGCATGACTTTAAAGGTGTTTTCGTTTTCTGGTCGTTTTAAGCTATTTTGGAGATTGTTCGTAGGCTTTCTGTGTTTAGAGGCTGGTACGTGGCAGCACTGCCACCCACCTCTTTTATTTCGATCTGCAGTACCTCTCTCCGTCCACATGGTAGCAGCATTTTCTTCCTCCTCAATGGAGTGGATCTGCATTACCTGCACTTCTAAGCCTCATAACTCCTCACAATTTTCCAAAACATTTTAACAAAGAGAAAAATAATTTTCCAAGTACTCCATAAAGAAAAAATTTCTACAAATACGCAAAAATATTTTCAAATCAATAAAATCACTCTATTACATTCTAACAAAACCCGAAATCACCCTAAAATCCCCCAAAAATTTTAAAAACATCCGTAAAAAAGACAAAACTCTTATTAAAATTGAAACAAATATAAATGCACAAAACATGGACACATACTTAAAAGCATTCAAAAACCTCCTTTAACCACTTCTTATTTCATGGAGCTTATACGACAAAAATAAATACAAAATATCTTATAAATACCCAGAAAACTCAGAGTAATAAACATTACAGAGTCATAGGAAAGTACCTAAAAATTTGTCTTACGAAACATGACAAATAAACCCTTTAAATATGCTGTAACACCCTGTAAATCGGAAATCTCCAGCACACAATCGAAAACAATGAAAAGCCACCAATAGTCACTTAAAATACTTATGCTATACAATACCACCTGAACACCCCTAAAATACCCCCGTAGCAGACTAGAAATATACCAAACTTATACACACTCTGTAACTCAACCTACAGTAACCCGAAAAGACCTATAAATCAAACAATGAAATAAGAAAAGAAAAATCCAAAAAATACCCCTTAAACATAAAATAAACTGATTAAATTCCCACAGACCATGAAAGAATCCTAAATTCACCTGAAAATACCTCCAAATCTTGCCATGAAATTCTACGAAAAACCCTAAAAATACCCTTTTAACAGCCTATACAAGCAAAAAGCCTGTACTCTCTTCAAAACCCTCCAAATTCACCTGAAAACACCCTCAAAGTTATTTTGTGCAATGCTTCCAGAGATCCCGGTAAAACACCCCTGTGAACACACACATTCCTGCACACTCTGGGAAACACCTAAAAACACAGGAAAACTCCTCCAAATTCATGCTCTAAAATTAGACCAGAAACAAATCTTAAACATGATATAAACAGCTTAAAACCACTCAAACACATTCAATGAAATCTACTTAACTTTGTCTCAAACACACACTCAATCCATAATCTAAAATATCTGTATAGTTTAAGTACTTTTCTAATCTCCACCTTTGAAGAGGGAGGGGGAAGGGATAGAATTCCTGAAATTTTCTCATGATTGAGTTTCCAGCTACCTTTATTTATTATCTATGATATTTTACCTCCGGTTCTACAAATTACAGTTTCAGTTGATACACTTAATACTTTTTCCTCCAGAAAATGTCATAGTTATACATAGCATCTAATCTAACTTCAACTTATTTTTTCTCAATAGTTTATATTTGGCTTCTTTACTGGGAGAATAGGGGTATTATGAGAAGATATAAAAAGTTCTTTTCTTACTAGATTCAGATTTTCCCATCATCGTAAAGATATGAGATATTGACATACATGTACGGGATGATCTTCTCTCCTAATTGTAACCCTTATGGGTCAATAGTTAATCCTTCCCTATTTCCTTCCCCAGCCAAAACTTTTCTTTTTTTTATTTTAATAAATAAATCCAGAGCTTAACAAATCCAGATATCTGTTCTGATAATTTGAAATGGTCGACAAGCTAACTTACGACCTCCTCATGTTGTTTTCTCATCACTTTTTTTTTCTATTTGGAATTATTATTAACGTAACTCTTCCAGCTCCATTTTCTGATGCATCTTAGGTTCCTGATCTGCTAAATTATTACTTCTTATTTCAGTGATCTTAACATTTAGTGGTTTTTAATGGGTACTACATATATCGCTGCAGATAATTTTGATGCTTCTAAGACTTCTAAAACGAGTCACTTATTTACTAACCCTTTTCCACTTGAATTAAATAGATCTCCGTCTTCCCAAATTTTTCCAAAATTATGTAGTATGCTAATTATTCCAGGGCTATTTTAGACCATAAAATTCACAGATTTGTGCTGAGCAGTTGATAGTAATTTACCTCTTTCAACAGTTTGCCTGTTTGCGGGTTTTTTTCCTATCAACTAGTGCGTAAGGTGTGTTTTCTCCTTTTGCAAGGAGTTGTATTCCTGTTAGCTAACATAACTCTGGAAGGGCTATCCTGGGGTATGTCGCTAGTAGGCTTTTATTCCCCCTTTCTCATGTACCGAACTTACTGGTTCTCTATTGCATTTTCAAGACCTTATCCATGCATCATCTGGCTCTGTTCCTCACTCTCACTAACAGATTAAACACCGCTTCTCTTTCAAATACTCACACCCAAAAGTAAAGAATATAGCATCAGTTTGGAAGTGTTTTCTGTAGGTATTATACTCATTTGGAAAGTATAATTTTTCCGTGTTTATAGGCTGACACAGTGGTATTTTAAGGGTTTTTCAGGTCTTATTTTATAGCATGATTTCGGAGGTGTTCTCTGCTGATTTTAGAATATTAACGACCTTGTGTTCTGGTCTTCTTTGTTTATAATCCTGTACAGGTTTATATTAAATGTATTTTGATCATATTTTATATCATGACTTTGGAGGTGTCTTTGGACAATTTATGGTGGTTTTCATGGTATGTGGGTTGTTTGTGGGTTTATAGGCAGTAACAGGCTAATTTCAAGGGAGATTATGGCCGTATTTCTAGCACGAGTTCGGAGGTGTTTTCCTGTGATTTTAGAGTGTTTTTCATTGTGTGTGGGTGATTCGTGTGTTTATTGTGATACAGGGTAATTTTCAGAGTTTTTTTGGATAATTATATATCATGATGTTGGAGGTCTTTTTGGGAGATTTTAGGCTGTTTTGGAGAGTGTGTGTAGGTGTTTTCTCCTTCTAGGATGTTACAGAGGTATATTGGGGTGATTCTGTCAGAATTTTATAGCATGAGTTTGGAGGTCTTTTCGGGAAATTTTAGGCTGTTTTGGAGAGTGTGTGTAGGTTTTCCTGTATATAGGCTGACACAGGGTTATTTTAAAGGTTTTCAAGGTCTTATTTCATAGCTTGATTTAGAGGTGTTTTTGGGAAATTTTGGGGTGTTTTTCATCATGTGTCGGTGTTTCGTGTGTTTATACGCCATTACCAGGGTATTTAGGGGTTTTTTTGGATCGTATTTGTAGAATGATTTTGGAGGTGTTTTAGGGTCATTTTAGGCTGTGTTGGAGAGTGTGTTTGTGTTTTCTGTGTATATAGGCTGTTACAGGGGTATTTTAAAGTTTTTTTCTA
>NW_024516542.1:643060-727107 GCF_017590135.1 Pyrgilauda ruficollis | reverse complement strand
AGTATAAAAGCACACTGCAACAGAGTATCAAAGGGACCACACTCCATTAACAGTCAAATACTGGCTTAGCAAGTAACTTAATCTCTTATGGCAGCTCTTCTGCATACAGTAATACTGTTTTAAACAGCTGTTTTAAACAGAACACAGGCAAAATCACTCTCAGATAAGAGTGAAGTAGTACTAGAATAAAGGGGGAAGATTTCAAAGACTTAACCTTGCTGCTAGCCCAAATGTGAGGCATTTCTTACATACTTCTTCTTGAACCAGACTTGTTGGGAGTGACAAGGCAATGCCTGAGGAACAACACAACACTCTCTTGCACTGACTCCACACCAAGCTGGGCTTGATCTACCATTCCCACTCTGCACTTTCTCCCAGTGTAATTCCACTGGCTGCCATGTGGATGTGGCAGTGCTGGTGAGGAATACAGCACCAGTGAGTCCCAAATACACTTCCAAGTGACACTGGTATGCCCTACAGCCACAGACATATCCTTGGCTCTAGCAGACCTAATGCAGTTTTACAGCAGGACAATGAACCTAAACCTGGACAGCTGAACTTAGCATGTTCTGAAACCAGTTCATTACCTTTTTGTACATATCATGGTAACAAAATGAGTAACTACAAAAAAGAGCAGGTCGCTAGCACCTTGAGATACAAATCCTGAGTGATTAATAACTAGGAGTTATTTCCCAGTCCCTATTTCTATTCCTGACTTTAATATGCAGCCAATCCTCTTGTGCTGCCCTCTGTGCACATTTGAACACAATGTAGTTTCACTGTAGTATACAAGGATTCAGAGTAAGTACTTTTATCACCCCTAAAGAAATATAAGCAATATGCAATCATTCAAGTCCACATATGCTCAGCCTAAAGTATGAGCTTTTAATTTGCTTTGTAATTTGATTTTAACTGTATCTAATAATGCCAGACTATGCTTTAGCAAACCAACTCATAATATGATTATTTCCAAGTATCTGTTTTAGCTCAGGGCATATTGTGCTAGGAAAAATTAATGATTAATCATAGGGGTTTTTTAATAAAGAAATTCACAGAAAGGCTAGGCAAACAAATATACAGAAATTTGTAGAAGCTACTGGGAATCTATACAGCATATTTCCAAATGTCAATAGAAACAGGATTATCTTTAGCGATGGAGCTGCTTTGTTTGCTCCCCTGAAATATTTATCACTCTATATTGCTGCAACAGGCAGCTTCTAAGATAAATCCTGCATTGAATGAGAGGTGGGTGATATGTTAGAATATATGCCATGGGTGTAGATATATCTGTGCAGTGTTAGACTTAGATACCACAGCTAGGTAACAATTGCATGGTATTGGCCTGCCTATTGATGACAGGCAAATGACAAATTTTTTGTCATGGTTGAAAATATTAAAGCACAACCATACTCGAGTCTATTCATATGTACCTTGCTTTCCTTCTCAGCAACTCCAGTTGTCTCCTTATCTCCTGCCTCGACATTCTCCTGTATAAAAAGGAAATATGATCATCACCTTACACATGCTGAAGCAATAGCTGCAGAGAAATTGGTATTAATCAAGCTAATAGAAGCATGACATGTATGGGATGCAATGAAATGAATGGCTAAATGGGCTAGTATATACTATCGAGCAGAAAGATACTGCCCCATATGATCTGAAATAGAAGTATTTGTGTGCTAAAACAAACCCTTTACATATGTTATCATCATCTCACTGTTAAGGACAACTTGAGTTTTACTACTAAACACACTACTAACAGCACCAGCTTTGAAGAATTGTTTAGTAAGGAACCTTGGAGTTTCCACCAAACTCAAATTTCTCCTACCGGGGACTCAAACTGTTTCCATTATCATCTGCTGCTGCTCCTGTAATTCACCAGGACCTCCGTGTAAACTTCATAAATTACTACTTCCACTCATGTTGGACTGCAGCTCATTTAAAGGGGCTGTTCAAAAGAAGTGGATCACAAAGTTTGGGGTTTTTTTTTGTTTTATTTTGTTAGGTTTTTGTTGTTGTTGTTGTTGGGTTTTTTGGTTTGTTTTTTTTTTTTTTCATACTCACCTTACTTTGGGTCCATATTCAGTGGTACATGCAGCAGATGCCCGACATAAAAAAATTAGACATCAGTGGTTTTCCAAATCTGACACCCATTTAGGAGTTCAAATGATTGAATGCACTGACCAGTAACAAGCTCCTCCCAAATAGTACTTGTTACTTGTTACCAGCAACAGGCCCTTTTCTACAAAAGGTCAACAGTCAAAACCACTAAAATTCAGGTTTGGTGTGGAATAGTTGGAAGGGCTTTTTTAGCTGTTCAGGTTTGACTCTCTGCAGACATGGCTATTTCTAAAGACACTCTAAGCAAAACCAAGCAAAGCAAAACCAAGTCAAAGCCCCGTTATGGAAATCAATTTTGCTAATAAATTCTGACACAGCTAGGTCAGATTTTTCTGCAGAGCTGTAAGGGTGAAGAGAAGTTATGCAAGCATACTTGGGGGCATGGTATATTGGAGAGTCTGCTTTGGCAGTCAGAAGCCAGGAAACCTCACATACTCGGGTTCCAGCTACCTGCCTTCACACACAACTGTCAGGTCAAAATTCCTTGAAGTTTCAGCTGAAATGGTTGCATATTTCTTTTTTTAAAAAAGAATGGTGAGTTACATGCAAACTTCATATCACTCCTTTTTCTACTCTAACCTAGCATTGCTTGCAGTCAGTCATAAGCCCCAAACATGCCCAGATGCCAGGACAGGGTAGCTGCTGACAGTAGTGCTGGCAAAGAAACCTCTTACAGCCTTATCCCTGTTAAAATTGCAGTGTTATATAACCTTTTTAAAATGATTAATTCCTTTTTTTCTTAAGTTGCCAAGCCTACGCTATATGGTCTTCAATTTTATAGTAAGTTTGAGGAGGCTGTAGAGGGTCTTAAATAGAAAAAAACAAATATCAGCAGCAAAATATAAATATTTCACACTCTAGTAATGTATGAATGCACAGAGCCACCCAGAGAAATATTTTTTTTCCTAGGGCAGAGCAAACTGTTGCCCATAAAAGTTGCTCAACTGCAAGTCAATACACAGATGACTTCCCTAATTGTACTATTAAAAAGTGCTGAATTTCTGCCAGAAGCTGTATTTACAATTTGCCTTCAGAAATTAGTATAATCTTGCACTTCAAAGTCAGGAACATGTTGGCCTTTTTCATTTTCTTAGTAATTCCCTTGCAATATTCTCTGGTAAGAATCCCATCAGCCCAGCTTTGGGTTTCTTTGCAGAATGATTTAATATATGCATATGCATATTTTTAAACAATAACTATTTTCTTATTAACTAAAACCACAAATTTGGTTGGAAAGGTGAAAGTAAGGAGAGCTTCTTTTATCTCCCGAAGACTGAACTTTCCTGAAGCTAATTTGACTATTGTGTACTAGTCAATTTAGTAGCATTTTGCTTTTCTGATTAGCTGGAAGTTGGGATTTTGTGGATAATGGAGTTTGAGAAGAAAGGCACAATAAACTGTATCACTTTTAGGGCATGAAACCCTAGTAAAAAGGATGACTGGAATAACATTAGGAAACTAAAACCCTGGTTCCAGAGAGAAAAATCTGCTTCTGGAGACTTCAACTATTCTACATCAGTTCTCCTCTGTAAAAGAGAGCCTAATATTTTTAATGGCCTTATGTTCCCACTTTTTAACCTGCACTTAGCTTCACGCTCAGAATCCAGGCACAGCTGACTGCTCTTCTGTATCTAACCATTGTATTGCTCTCCCAAACTACACATTCCACCATTTGGGCACCACCAATAGTACCCAAAGTGGGATTGAACTTTAATTAGATATGCTTGGTTGCAGGCTGTTCCCAGGCCTCTGCTGTACTCACTCTGTCTACAAAAAGCTTCATGTATGCTTATATACACTGAAAAGCACAGCATTTAGCTGAGCATCTGACTGCTTAAATGGGAGAACATTATAGTCCAGGCAGGCATCAGACCTGAAGCACTGAGAAGTTTTTCCAAACTACTAAGTGCAGTGGAAGTAGAAAAGATGATCTTCAAGCACTATGTCTCACATGCAGGAAAAGAAAAAGGGAAATGGCAACATTTCATAAGTATTCACTTTATTATTATGTCCTCATGACATCTTTGGTTGAATGTGAAAAAATGATGTGATGAGAGGGGCAGTATTATTTGAAAAAGAAAGAAGCCAGTGGTTAAGGCAATATATCCTTCAGACTATCCTTTGGATTTATAGCTGCCTTTGGGGATGCTTTAGAAACAGAAAAACAACTCTTTCTGTGTGGAGAATTCCATGCATAAGCTGTTTACCATGGTTAACTTTTCTTCTGTTGGCACACATGGTCATTCTGTCCCTTTAATTATCATTTCATCACCTTCCCAGAAAGGATCAAATGTTGAGGGCTACTAATAAAAACGTTATTTGTTTTATGGCACTGGAGATCTGAAGGACCAAGACAAAGATATGCAGAGATCCTAAGCAACAATTTTGATGAGCTCTTCTAATGAAGTTTTGCCAATCTTGATCGGGCAGACTATGAAACAGCAAGTAACTGAATCCAAAATGTCCAGACAGGCAAGTAGTACCCTATCCCCTGGACCATTCTATCCATAATTTAAATGAACACCCTACCAGAAAATTTACTGTGAAGTTCCTATAATGAAGGATCTATGCCATAAATTTTTTGGGTTAACCGGATATGACTGGAAACTTACCACAGAAAAACTCAACTGAGGACTGGCTGTCACTCAAAACTGGAAGCAGTTAAACTCAATAAAAGATTCCTAATTAACATTTTACAATTCTACTTTTAAAGAAAACTGTCACTCATAAAGCAAATGAATGTAGAAGTGCTGCTGGGAAATGACATGTTTTCATCTTTTGCAATTCAGTGTACTTTTCCTGATCTTTGAACATATTTGTCATTAATCCTAATCTTCAAAACCCTTCTTAGCAAAGAAAAGGTTCTTGGAAAACCCCCTCTGAAATAAAAGCCTTTCAGAAACGAATGCAGTCACTCCATTTCAGGCATTTTTAAAACCAACACTTTGGGTTTTTTTCCCAAATTAATAACGACAACATGATTTTGAACTAGCAACAAAACACCAAGAACAAACCTAATCAAAACTGTTTAACTTCTATTTAATGCCTATGCTCCTCCTCTTGGATTGCTCTTAAATTGTCTGTCTCTTGCATTGTTTATCTCTACCTCTCTTCCAATAGCTCTGCACTCCTGTGATTCAGCCAGAGCAGCTGACAACAGACCATGGACCCAGAACTCCTCAGGAGCAAAATGGATGAACTGAAAAGGTCATGCCAGCCAGCAAGCAAATGCACGATACTGCAGAGACTATTTAATTAGTGCTTAAGATGTGCAACAGGCTTCAGAGTATTGCTTTATCTTAGTGCAGGACAAAAATGTTTCCTTTTGCAAAAATGAGGAACTTATTTTACTTTTTTTTTTTTCAAAATAAAATCACTTTTCTGGCTTCATTAATATCTGTTCTTCCACATTATTCCCTGCCATGCACTCATGGGAAGAGAAGAGCTCCAGATCAATGACCAATTTTCCACTCCTTCTCTCTCCACCTTCCCTCCCACTTTCTTTATTCCAAACCATCACATTTACATGAGGCATTTTTGTCAACAGTCTGACAAAACAATGTGCCTTAGATAAGTAATTTAATTTTCTGCCTTCCTGTAGAGTTAACACTATGAACTGAAAACACATAGAAGGGGAGAGGCTGGTCTACACAAACCATGAAGCTTTCTTCATCTAGTTATGTTAGTAGAAGGGGATGATCCTGAAATAACTTCCTCCAGTGTGAACCATGGAACTAAGCAAAAGTGAATTAAAATATGAAACAAATACTCAAAATTCATGCAAGTGTAATCAGAACTAAACCTAAATGTAGTTCTGGGGAAGACTGTGACTGCTTCCCTCCATAGGTCAAATGCTGCTAGGCATCCCCAGAGAATGGGTAAGGTTGGACAGAGCCAGGTATTATCTGCCCTTTCCCCCAAAGTCCTGCAGAACAGCCCATCTAGTCCTGCCCAACTTTCCTCATGCAATAAATTATTTTTTCTTTGTTAGGAAGAGCTCAGCAGCTTGATATCTGATAATTAGACATCTATCCATGCTCTCTGCTGCCACATTTATAGGTGCATGTACAGATACTTCCACTTTCTTCAGCTAATTTGCATCTACATTAGCTTAATATTGATATCCATATGGCAGTGTATCAAATGCTTACTGAAAACCATGTAATTTTATGGTTATTTGGGTATCATCATCCCTGCTTAGCAGCAGAAGACACACAGGGTCTCCCCAAGTCCAAGTGCAGCTTAGCAAGCTTAAACCTTCTCATCTAAGAACATGTGTAACACCAAACTATGCTTGATAGACAAAGAGCACAGTTATGTATCTTCCACCAGCTTCTGTGGCAGAGAAACTGACACACAAAACAACCCCCTTTTTCCATCCAGTTTTTCAGTAGTAATCTTCATATTCTACCAGCAACTCAGCAGAGCCTCTGAACATGTTACTGTCTTCAGGAAAGCATGAAAAATGTCAGACTACAAAAACAAATGCAGTTTTCCTCCAGGGTTTCTTAGCCTGTGAGTATCATCCACCACCAAGACATTCTGACACTAGCCCGTGTAGGAGAGGAACTTCAGTTGGATAAAAAGAATATGCACTGAGATACCTGTATAAAAAGGGATGCTAGTTAGCAGAAAAACTCCATGCCTACTGTCTCAGACCACCTCTTAATTTACTTCATTTTAGTGATATTGGACGCCTTGCTTTGTTCCTCATGCAGAGCTGTAATTTTTTCTTCATCTCCTGAATTCTGACCTGTAAAAAGTCTCCCAGCTGGTGTTCAGTGTCCTCTCTTTGGCTCACAACTGGCTTCTAAAACTGTGAGCCTTGTAGACCTACTACAATAACTTTTTAATGGAATTTTCCTGCTCTAGTAAGGACCATACAAGATGTATATTAGCCTAGTGCTTGAAATGAAATGAGAAAATTGCTAATAACGTCATTTAAAAATGGTATCAATTCTTTCCCATTCTGAAGTTCATCTGGCATCAAACAACTTGTGAAACCACAACCACTCAGCCAAACTTGAATCTAAGATGCCCACTGTAAGACGAATGACATTTTAGGGCTTAAAGGGGCACAAGCTGGAGAGGCATGCTGTGACACAGTAGGCAGCAGAGAAACCAGCCATGGAGGATGACAGTGGAAAGGATGGCTGAAATGCAGCAAGCACATTCACCACAAAAAAAGGGGCTCCGATGAGGCCTGGGAGGTGGCATAGAGGACAGATCACTCACCACAGCCTGCTCTGCTGGCTCAGCAGGGATGGCCTCCTTTTCCACAACAGCAGCAGCAGCAGGGGTTTCCTCAACCTTAGGTTCCCCAGGTGGAGTTTCTTCAGCCTCAGTCTTTTGTTATTGGTTTTTAAGTAGATAGTGGAAAAATTGTTGAGGAGCATATGATGTTGGGGAGGAAGAGGGAGAAAGGGAACTGTGCCTGGCACAGTGTTGCTTCAGGCTCAGTCTTGCCAGGCTTTGTCCCCAGTAAAAGACAGCATGTAAAGGGCATTTTCATCATCAATGTTCTCTATGTAAAATGAGCCAGTCCTACATGCCTCCCTCATAAGGAAAGCTTCCTGAGTTACAGTGAGAGGTAATGGAAGTACAATTGGGAATGGGGGGAAAGCACCCAGTTTGCTCAAAAATGCTCCAGAAACTGCTGGCAAGGCCAGAAATTGAAAATGGCACCCATGTGTACCAACCCTGGTCTTCAAAACATGAGTTCTAAAAATTACCTCCTCCCTGGTTCTGTCAGTTCTCAGACAATATACCCTCCTCCAGTGAGGGTAAGAAGTAATGAGCAGAGAGTGAGACTCAAACAGTTTTTATACGCACAAACAATGAGTGATTGAATAGTAGCAATGAATTCTAGCAACCACCTCTGTTTTCTTATTAAAATGCATTCTCTCTTGAGCTCTTAATCACCTACAAGGCACTCATTTATCAACCCCTCATTGGGATTTCCACCCTTTTAAATTCTGGCCTCTGCTTGTTTTCCAACAAGAGGATCTATGAAATATCACCAGCCCTGTAACATGTTCAGTCTTGTGGCAAAATAGCTCACGGCAGAAGAGTGATCTCCAATAGAGACATTACTCTACAAATACATGCACCTAACAAGGGGAGAACTCCAAGCTGTGCTCAGCATATTTGATATATAAGATGGCTGACTCAACCAGATTATCATAACCCCAATAGATTAATTTTCTGTGAACAAATTGCTCAGCATAATATAAAGCTCAAAAGCAATTGCTTTGCAGTTGATAACAGGTTGCTGGCTAGAATCTGGTATCTCCTGTGAAGAAGAGACAGCTTCTATGAAATTCTTTAACATCTTAAAGATCTTCTCCTCCTGATATTTTTCAGGAAAAAACCAAACATAGCCTTTCAATTCTTTGCATATATTCCTTAAGCAGGCTGATTTTTAATGAGGGACAACATCTCTGTAATGACTTACAGAGAAGTCTGCTTATGCAAGATCTTCAGGATCTGGCACAGCATTAAGGAGCATTCACTCCTATATTATACAATACTGGGCAAAAATTTCTCTGTGTACTGCATTAATGACAGCTCTAGAGAATTCCATAAGAAGAAATAGGATTGAAATGAGAAACATAAAGTAGATTTATCCCACGTAATGTGTCTCCTGGCATTTAATGCTGGAAGATTCTTTCAGATTTAAAATCACAAGTAACATAAAGCAGACTACATTGATGTGCTTCAAGTCACTTGTTGAAGAGCATACTTCAGATGACTTACACTACAGCTATGAGTAAAAATACTCTCACAATATTAACCATACCGAGTACAAACACCACATTAAATAACATTAAATATCACCCTGCTGCTATTAAGTAACTACAGCACTCAGTCAGCAATGCTGTTATTCTCATGCTTTTTCCAGGCTAAGCAAAGACTGTAAGAGGAGTTAAGAAACTCTGGTACGACCACTTCCAAGAAGATTGTTCCCTCCTTAGAATTAGACTGTGCCCACCATTAATATGGTGGTGAGTTGATAAAATTACAGCAGTTTTGGAGATATGTAACAGCTATCATGTACTATCAGGTCTTTGCTGTACACTGGACCATAGTACTCATTCTAGTAATTTCTTAAATGCAATAAATGAACAAACTGTTTGACTACACCTTTATAAAATAAACATACCTTACAATGTTCTGGTTTTCTTTTCTTTTGCTCTGTGTTATCCTTGTGAAAGATTGTTTCAGTGAGTATGGATTTACAACTACAATGATTTCACCAGCTCTTCCATATGGAAGACTTGCATAAGGTGATGTAATTTAAAGGATAGAAGACAACAACAAAAAAAAGTGAAAATATCTTTGCAAAAATGAGAAATTGTACCCTTTTTGACAATTTAAAAGGAACTAAAAGCCACAACTTACCAAAGGTTCTTCCACATTCTCATTTGATTGCACTGTAAATGCAGATATATCCTAGACATAGAAATGAAAAACATATGAACATAGAAATGAAAAAATAATACAGAAATGAAAAAATAATGTGAAAATATTTGAGACAGCATATTTGCAGATGTCCATCAAAGACCTGATTTTTTAATGGTTTATTCAGGTAAAATCACTAAGTACATTTACATAGAATAAGATGGCAAATAAACGGAACTAAAATTATATTTATATTTATTTATATTATCTGAGTACTATTAATTTTAAAAACATTATTTTTTCAGTTATAGATTCAATGTTTCTAAACCAACATTTTTCACCTCACTAAAGATAGCGAATACTTGGATTCACACCCTTCATTAAATACACATGATTCACAAGGACTTCATTTAAGGTGCAATGCACTTCTAAGTTGTGGAACTCTGAATCCTTTTTGTAGACTACACATTGCTGTGCCTGCAGAGTATGCCATCTGTAAGGTACTTTCCTCTTGATCATGGGCTTTTACTTGAATAATAACTATAGCAATTACAAATACAAAATTTTACCTGTACTAAGTAGAAAAATGGAGGTGTTTCCCAACATCTTGCTCACTCAGAACCAATTAATTTGCAAAAAATTGCTGGGCCAATTATTTTCCTACCACAGAGGAGAGAGAAAATACGTATTTTCTCCAGATAAATATTTTGCCTTAATTATCAGATCCTTGTACTTTGCCCTTCCATCTGGATCCATTACTACACCAAATGTCCTGGAACAGAATGGTTAATCATAGGATTTCTCCTATCATGTCCTACCATCCTCCTATCATAGGGATTCTCCTAATCATCTCATTTCCATCCTTGTATAAGCTGAGCCTTTTTGGGTACTATTAAAATTTGGTGTAGAGGGTGTGCTGTGGTTGAGTCAGTCTCTAAGAGAATGCTGGAAAATAATGAGGCCCTAGGTAGTCCCCATGAAATTTGGGATCTTAATACAGCCCTGGAATCTGAAAGCATAAGCACTGTGTGTTGATGTGTTGTATCTCTGTGATGCATACCACAGACTCACCATCACCACTACAGCAGATAAACAACTTAGGTTAAACTTTGAGAGCAAAATGTATCTTAAGTTAAAATGAAGAAAAAAATTAAAACTTACTACATATTTACACACTGTTACTGAAAAATAGGTTACTGAAAGTTACTGAAAATAGGTGAAACTGAAAATGTGCTTTACAGGATTTTGGGATTGTGATAAAAATAATCCACAAAAGAGCACAATAAAACAGCTAGACTAGCAATTTTGGGAGAAAATAGCTGTCCCACTAAGGTAGTCAGGTTTTTTGCTTTAGACTTAGTCAGGCCAAGAGTCCTATTAGAAGGCTATTATAATCTTTCTAGCAACATCTAAGAATTTCTGACAACAGACAAGGTCTGGATTTGAGACACTATGATGTTTCAATGCAGCTTGTCTGTAGAACAGATTTCCTGAATTTATATAGCCAGTTCTAGTGCCTTCCTAATAGCACAGAAAAAAAAATTATCTCAAAACCTGTTTATTTCTTACCTGTGCAAATCCATTAAATGCTATGGTGGATGCCTAAGTAGAAGTGAAGATCAGAACAAATTATCATTTGTTTACTAAATCTGATCATGAGTTAAAACATTTTTATTTGCAAAATAAAAATGCAAGGCCAGACATAAAAAAAAAAAAAAAAAAAGGAACAAAAAAGAAAAAATAGAGAAAAAAATAAAATTAAGGGTAAGGCAGCAAGAAATTTTTATAACAGTGGTATTTGATAACAGACATCACAGGCTTAAAGAAAATGAGAAAAAGAAGAGTACCTTAAATATTTTTAAAAAACAATAATTAAAAAAAAAAGGCCAGGTGCAAGATCTACAGATAAAACACAAAAGCTGCCAGACAAAATGTGTCTTCACAGTTCAATGCTTCATTCACCATTTTGAAATGAGTTTTTGTCAGCCTGCTTGAAGGGCTGAAGGGCACCACACCATGAAGAGTTGCATGGCAATTTTTCAAAAAAAGAATAGCATGGACTTAGGAAGGGCAGTAGGAAACACACAAATGGAATGTTTTAAAACAACAAGCATATGCATGGCCTAAGGAACTCTTTGTCTAGACTATGCTACAGACTGGGGTAGGTACCTCTTCTTTATCAGTCTCAATTTCCTGGTACAACAATCCATATCTCCGGTTAGCAATTTCATCTTCAGATAAATCTGAGTTGTTGGTATCATTGTCTTTAGGACTACTTGAACTCTCGGTGCTAGCATTTCTGGAATTTCCCATTTGAAACAGAGACAAGGGTCTAGCTATCTCCTTGCTCGGTCCAGGATTGCTCATGCTTGCCTGCTCCCCAGGCAAACCTTGCTTTACTAGTGTCTCCTGAATTATGTGGCCTGTGCTTGCACCTACTTCCCCCCAGCTGTTATCAGTAGCTCCTAGGTCTTCTGTGGACCATTTATTACTAATGCCTAACCAAACATTTTCCATATTACCTTCCTCTGAGTTTTGATCCTTGGGGAAAAAGGGCCAATTATCCAGTCCATTGGCTTGGCTATCTGACAGACTAGAAAAACCCCAGGAATCATTAGTAACTGTTGGATCCCAGTTTGCCAGCCAGGGCTCTGTTTCCAAGGCTTCAGGGACACCACTGCTGATCACTTCAGTGACTGCTGTTGCTGTCCTACTTGTCACTTGGTCATCTGCATTATCTAGGCAAGGATTATCACAGCTTGTGCTAGCAGCATCAGCTGCCTTGGGCAGCAATGCCCACTGTTTTTCAGCAGCAGCTTGACCTTTAGTACCAGTACTACCATTTGGGAGGTGGCTGATGCTGTTATCTTCAGTTCCTTTACCAGACTCTTCAGCACTGAATAATTCAGCATCACATAGATCACTTCCAGTATCTGGAGGGTACTTGCCTGTGTGGTCTAGGTCAACATGTGCCCTCATGTTTATAGGGTCCATGGATGTACTCTGTCCAGTACCACTGTCAGTTTGATCTAAGGCCTCCTCTAATGTATTTCCATGGTCCTCATCCCAGATACCAAGGACTCTCTCAGGTTCAGAGCCAGTGCTTTCTATAGTCTTACAATTGTACGCCCCTATTTTGCCCCCACTTTCCAGCCCTGTCTTCAATGATGGCATTTCTCTATCCATCTCCTCAATGACATTGGCCTGTTTGAATTCTTCTTCTGTAGAGTCTTCTAGGTTAGCATCACTAGCTCTCCCAGTATCCCTATAATTATCTTCAAACTCATGTAAATTTTCTACCTCTCTGCTGACCAAAATTTCAAGATCTGATTTTGTTAAACTGTTATGAAATTCTGCCTCACTGTTTCCTTTGGTTTCACAACCTTGCTCTTCCAGTTCCTCTGTACCTTCTACCTCCTTGTAGTTAGCTCCAGTCTCTACCTTTTCACTTGGCTTGACACCTGCCCACTCTTCTTCCTCACGCTCTTCCTCTGCTTTTTGCATATCACAGGGGAGTGGTTCATCCAACAAGCTATCAGTTCTCAGGATGGGTGCCTCAAAACTGGTTACATTCTCTAAAGGCTGATTGGTCACCACATCTTTCCACACGATACTTTTGGCATCCAACTGGTCCTCTAGTGAAGTCCTCTGGTTTTCACTTACAGAAGCTGGCCCTGGTGCAGCATCCTCCTGCTCACCTACTGCAGGCCAAACATTAAGAGGCAGAGCACCTGTGGATTCGCTTGAGGTCGGCTCTGCCCTGGGGAAAAGCAAAGAACTGCCTGCAGTAATTTCCTGGCTGACACTGGGTGTGCTAACATCTAGGCCCCAGCTGAGTGAACCTAGATCAGTTTGAGATCTGTTAGTATCTTCTGATGACCCACTGTTTGGGGTTTCCTCCATGATCAGGTTACACAGGGAAAGACTTTTTGAAGAATCAGGCTTTAAGCAGGCAGAAAAGCAAAGAAAAAACACAAGATGAAAAAGATAAAGGCGGACTTGATGAGAAAACACAACATTTATATTTTACAAGAGCAATTTTAACCTAAATGAAGTGACTACATTAAGCAATTTTAGGAAAACCTATGTGATTTGCAATCTGAAGGCAAAAAATGCAAAAGAGCAGCACTGATACAAAAAACCAGAAAACTATGTATTACACCACAGTGATTAAAGAAGTCTCTAGAGTGGTTGTGATTTTGGGGGGTGGTTTGCTTACCGGCTGCACCAATTCGCTGCTTGTCTGTATAGAACGAAGTCATACACATAAAACACAGAAAAGAAGAAATAATTTACTTTGATACAGTAGCAGTTCATTAATTAGCAGTTCTCTAACCAGCTGCAGTTACCAAATCAGAGTGGGGAAGGAGTGGTGGGTCCTTTCCCACTACTCCACCCAAGACTACTTCCAAGCCTGTGAATTTCAAACCTCTGAATTACATTATAAAAAAAGTTCTTAATGTATGTTGAATATTGATCACCTCTTGCTTTCCCTTGTGAGTCACTGACATTTTTATTTCAGATGTTTAGCTATGAAGCACACTGGCATTTTTAAAAAATAGAGCAAAGATTAAAAAAATGATAATACAGAATAAATACATAACATTAAAAAGCTATAAAAAAAACTGTGCAAGAAGAAGACATTAATAAAGCTATCCAATCTAAGTTTAGAGCAATACATTCTCAACATTACTGGGTTATTTCATGTGGTCCAGATATTTGCAGCCTTGAAATTTTGGCTAGCCTACATACATGACTGTTTTTATCGAGCTTTATTTAACCACACCCAATATAAGGACATATGCATTTAATGTACATCACACATGGAATGTGAAAAAAAACTGTCCTGTGAATCTGAATACATGACAAGCATTCACAGATTTCTGTGCTGGCTGAAGCTACAAAAGGTCAAACATGAACATACCAGCCTCCATGTCAAGTCAACCCAGCTAACTCCATTACATAGAGTCAAAAGAAAGCTCACAAAAATGGGTTGTTTTCTTCCGGCGGATCATTTAATGTGATTTGACACCAAGAGGAAGAAGGAAGGATTCATGCAGTTTCCTATAGCAGCGGTTTCTTTTGTGAGTACCTCCTGTTCACTGTATTGCCCACAAAGACAAGCTAAATTCTGTCTTAACTCCTAGTTTTGAGAAAATGGTTGTCTGTTGGGTTAATGGACACCTTCAGGTATTTCAAACAACTGACTTATATCCATAATTACCTTCTAATAGCTGTATTTTGGGCATATTAAAAGCAACACACTTAGCTGTAGTGATTGTGAATCTTTTAGCCTAGATTTCTGACATCATTTAGGTTTTGTAGGCTAAGCAACAGAGATTATTTTTTATTGTTGTTAGTTTTAAAAGATACTCAGTGGCTTCATATACTTGAAAGAGTTTTTTCATGGTCTGTGAATTCTTTATCTTGGCTTTTGGTAAAAGATTTGTAAATCTGAATTTAAGTTACAAAATCAGAGGCACAGAAATACTATTATGTATGTCAGGCTTACCGTCCATAGATCCCATGGCAATGTCTGGAAAAAGTAGTGAAAAAAAGAGCTGGTCAGAAAAATACCATTCCTGTACTGTATGTCCAACATGCTACATAACAATGCTTGTTAAATGAGAAGAGAGAACTTATTTATAAGCATGCTTATATTACATACTTATTTTATATATTAGCACATGTCCAAGTGTGTGTGTGTCTGTATGTATCTGCATAATACTTCTGGTTACAAAAGATGGGAAGTATGCAATGCATTGTGGTATTTCCCACTTCAAAGTAGTTGTTGCTTTTCAGCAAACTCACATTGCTGTGTGCATGAGTAATGGCCAGGTTTGGAACTGGGGACTGAGTGACTTTCAATAGGTGTATGAGCCTCTGCAAGGTGTCAGCTTTAAAGACCTTACAAAGTTGGGGTTTTCTAGCCAGTTAAAAATGACACAGCTATCCACTGAGAATAAGTGGGCTTCCTCACAACACTGACACTAGAAAGGGAAATGGCAATACTATTTGTGAAAGGAAATAAGAAAGTTGACCAATATTTTCTTTTTCTTGTCCAGTCTGTTAATTAATGCTAGTGACCTCTCAACAGAAGAGCTAAACAGACAAATGAAAGAAAAGCAGCAGACTTCATGCCAAATATTTATAGCCCACCACATGAGACGGAACCCTCCTGGTTTGTATCAAAAGAGAAGAGAACCAGACACGTTTATAAAGGTCCCTTCTAATGAAGCCATAGAAACAGAAAACCAATTGAAGGAATTGAACAAGACCAGGGCTCACCTACTGTGGTTGGATCACCCTGGCAGAGCAGTGGAGGGAGGTAACTAACTAACTAATTAAATAAACAACAAATAAGCCATGCCAGGCCTTCCAAGGCATCATCCACAGATGGCCACTCCTGTCTTCACACTTCTACCTCAGCTGTTTGCTGAATGGAAAATATCCATGACTGAAGCAAAAACTATACACATATGGAAATACCATTTAAAGCTCTCTTTTTAATCTTCCTGCAAGCACAGGGCTCTGCAGCCAGAGGTTTCATTCTCTCTATACAACATAAGAATGACCCTGTCAACTCCAGTGAGAACAAGACCCAGACTGCAGGCTGTCTTCCCTTCTAAAATCATAGTGTTCTGACTCATCCACAGCTCTTGTAGATGTGGGCCATTCTTTCTCATATGCCTTTGTTCTGCAGAAAGGTGAAAGGAGTGAGTAAAGGTGCCCAGTGAATTCTTCCTATGCCCCTAGATAAAAAGTTACATAGTAACTTTTTAAACACAAACTTTCTACACAAAATTATACTCTGTATTTCATAATATAGTTGAATATAAAATAAGTGTTTTTCACGAAAGTAATAAACTTTTCTACAATCTGTACAATATGATGTCAGAACAAATACGTTCTGTCATAAAATCTTCTGTTTAATGATCCCACTGCTCTAATCAGCATTATTATAAAACAAGCTGAAAGCGTAATTAGTGAAGTCACACTTAGTCTTATCTGTCACTGAATCTGTCTTTTCTGTCAGCTGAATGCTATGGAATGTAATTTGCCTTCCCCTTCCTTTTCTCTGTTTAGAGAGAGAAAAAACATAACAAGTAAAATGCACAAAGCTTCTGCTAGAATGGAACAATTCTCGTAGCAAATCTCAATGAAAAAATTCAGCTAATGTTCAGAGTGTTGACAGTGCATCCTTTTTCTGACAGCACACATCTTGTCAGAGATCACTCCAGATCTCATTACATAACTAGGGCTTCCCACTAAGAAATTAATTAACTGAGGTAGAGATCATCAGAGAATCAGGACATCTCAGCCTTAAAGCTTTTTGTCTTCTCACTCCTTTCCCAGTCCTGCATTTCTGAACAGCTGATAAGTCTTCTCATGTCTCACAGAACAAGCCAGATTAATGATAAGTCTTGCTAACAGGGCATTAACATTGCTTCTTTTTGTACAAAACAGGGATACAGACACGCTGGCCATGAGATCTTCCGTACTCTGCTACGTGCCCTCTGGGTAGTGAGGATGAATTCTAGATTTTAAAATAGCATGTCCTGTAGGATAAGCCAATGAATATCAGCAACTTAATATATTAGCTTTTTAAAAAATTTTTTTTAGTTTTCACTTTTTTTTTTTCATATTGCTGCAAAAAACCACCATTACAAATATTACTATTGAATGTAGACTTTCAATAACACAACATTCTACAAGAAAACACCCTATTCCATAATCTAATTTTCCCTGAGGTCAGGTCTAAAGTAGATTAATAGCAAAACCACTCAGATCATACCACTGCTTGATACAGAAACTCCATCACAGTAAAGCAACTGCATGCTGACTCCATGAGACTTAGGTCCTCTAAGGCACCTTTCCAGATATGAAGAATCAAAGTCAGGTCAGAAAAGTTGTCAGAAAAACAAGCACTGGAGAATAATAATGTTTACACTAACTAATAATGATGGATGCTAAAGTCAAGGCCAAGGTACCAGAAACCATTCTCAGCAGCAGACATCTCATTTTACCCCCTAACAATTTCCTCTTCTTCCAGTACATCATCAAGTACGTGGTTATTGATGGGGAAGACAGAAGGCTGACTTGTGCTTCTCAGGAAGACAAAGTTTTTCAGATATTTCTTATTAATATATGAGGCAAACATTTTTTACCAAACACACTATATTGCATTCATATGCTTTGACTATGTCAAGGCAAAGAGATACCTGAGACATGGGTGAATGACTAATTCCTGTTGACACAGCTTCTGGTTTGAAGGGGTCGAAGTCCAAATCCAGTAACGATTCCTCTTTCTTAGCTTCAGGTACTTCATTCTTTTAAAAGAGAAATATAATTTCTGAAAAATTTATCTTTTAAATGCTGCCCTGGGCAGTAAAATATCAAAATGATCAAGAAAAGAAACAAAACACCCCACAGATTTACTAGCTGTGGCGCACACCAGAAGAGGAGGAAGCTCTGAAGATTTTCCTGGGCTTTAGTGTAAGTTTTATGAGATTCACTCTTATTCACTCTTATGATGGAACTAGATGATCTTTAGGTTTCTTTCCACCAAAACCATTTTATGATTCTACAATATGCTCATATTAAATCAGATTACATGGTAGAGTGTTTTTGATTTGCAATTAATAAATTAGCCAAGGCCTCTGAGGTCACTATAAAGATATATACACATATACATGTTCAATGGGTCTTTTCTGCTATAAATTAACCTGAAAAAACTATTAGTGTGTTTCAACATAAAATTCTAATTAGTGGGAAACTATAGCTGAGATTTAATTATCATTAATTGTTAATATTCTAGGCAAGCATCTTGGTCTTGCTAACAAGGCTAGTACTGCCAACTGCTAGTTGTTCAGTTAAACAGTAAGAGAGCTTGTACAAATGGGCAAGTCTACTGCAATATGGCATGCATAAACCCAGCAAAACTAGGAGATATCAATAATAATAATGATGATGACAATAAGAGTGAAATAAATGAGCAAAGACTTTCTGTTATTAAAACATTTAAGAGTATAAACATTCCAAATTACTGTTACTATTGGTAAACAGATGTTCAAAGTTAGGTAATTAATGGCTTCCATTATGCTACAAAACACCTTAACTCTCTGTGTCACCTGCAAACATGGTCAAAAGAGCTCCTCAGCTCTCATGTTAGGAATGATAGAGTGACCTAGAACTCTTCAGTCTGTATGATGTGCTAGAGGTGATGTGAGAAGGGGTGATGTCTACCAGTGTGAGAGGCACAGGGGTTTGGCTACTCCCTGATTCTTCAGGGAGGCAGGAAAAAAGCTGGCAGCACAGTTGAGGGAGGCAAATGTAAAATAAAGAAGTGGTGCTGCTCCATGTGGCACAGGGTCCAGCTGGGGACCTCCTTGGCTTCAGGTAGTGTTAATGTGAAAAATGTACACATGCTGAAAGAGTGAATAAATTTGTGGCAAAGTAGTCTGCTGAGGCTTACTAAATTGGTAGGAATCATGTTGAGGAAGCCCCAGAGCAGCAAAAGAATGGAGGCTAAGAGACTCTAGTAGAAGAGGGTGTCAGGAGTACCACCATTGTTTGCCTTGATTTATCTTCTTTCTTTGGCCTTCTGGCATAACTGGTGATGACAGATAACTGGTCTGATACAATGAAGCCAGTGTCTCACACTTTAAAAAGTCAAACCCACCACTCCTACCAGTAACCAACACTATGCTCATTTATTTAGATTTTATCACATATGCTCTTGAGGCACTAATACTCATATAGTCATACAACTTGATGAAACAACAGCATTTACTGGCATATAATCAGAATTGGATGGAGACATAGAAGATGTCTCCTTTCACCAAGGTTTGAGGATGAAGTTGCTACCTTTGAGGACTGAATCAAATTAACAGGAGTATTACTTAAGGCCATAGACCAGATAAAGTATTGGAAGTCACAGGGCACTGATCACTGATACCAAAAGTTACCCATGCCCCTCAGACCAAAATGAAGAGAACCCTCATCTTAACTTTAGAGACAAAGTCCCAAATAAACATACACGGTACCTAAGAGACCACATTGCCAGGAGATGCAGGAGGAACAGGAACCTCAGGATATCCCTCAATAAGGGACAAAGCTATGACAGGAAGGTCTGCCAAATATCCTGTATTTATTCCACCACAGCATTATGAAGCATGATTAAATTAAACATTTGAAAGAGGCAGCTGTGGCAGAAGCAAGGCTGTACCTCTCAGAGGCATGTACAAGGAACGAAGAAGGCACAAGAAACCTTCAAGGACTACCAAAACTGTTACCCTCTCTCTGCACACAGTCTGTACAAGCCTTAAAATAGCCTTAGCAGTTATGGACCATTCACTTTAGAGCTGTTAGGCACACTCAGACACATTATGAATCTGTAGGGGGCACATAAAGGCCTATAATGTCCAAGTTAGTAAATGGACAGTAGGGAGAAAGATGATGTGAAGAATAGGAGAAATAAAGCAAGGAACACACATTTCTGAATGATCCTTCCATCTGGTCACCCAGATATTTAATGTTCTCATCTTCTTCTTTTACTAGGCAGTAATTAAGTCCATTTTTGACAAGGAAAATAACCTGGATGTGTAAGACACTGTTGAATCAGTGCACAAATATTCAACAGCATCAAGCAGAGCTGTCTTTCACCATCTTGGACTAATGAAGTGAATGCATCAGTACTGCTTAGTAAAGAAGGAGGAACAACAACAATTACAGGATATTTGTGTTTCAAGAAACAAAAGTTTGGCCTGTTTGTAATCTTTTCCAAAACATTGCACTAAAGCAGCAAAGCTCTACTTATCAGTCTGTTGGTTTTGTGCCTCTGCAGGAGCAGTGTCAGGGACACCAGTGGTGGTCCCTTGGGAAGTCCTGTACCATTGGCAGGCTCTGCAGGCCTAATAGCTTTCTCCATACTGCTCAAGAAGGGATCTGGTAGTATAGGAGGAGCCCTAAACATCAAGAGGAATAAGTCCATATTTCCTGTGGATTTCATGCTATATATTTTCCTTAACTGGTTCACATACATAAGGATAGAAAATCTATACATCACATTATTTGGGTATGTCCACATATACTCAGAGATCTCAAATATAGTGAAGATGCTTTAGTGCTTTTAGTGATGCAGGTGAGTTTTGTGGAGGCAAAAGTACAGATGATTGATGAGAAGGTGGCCAGGGAATAGCTTAGGATACTCCCTAGTCATTGACTATGGAGGAGGGAAGGACATAAATCACTCACTAAAGGGAGATCTATTTTCCTGGAGAGATGAGGAAAAGATTTCAGTTCTCAGAAGCATGCCCGCTTTTATTATGCCATTCCATTTTTTTGTCAATCTCTCACAGAAAGTTTATAAGGATTCTGGAAATGTGATTTACACTAATTTACACTGTCATCTCCTAATGGAAAAGCAAACTAGTTTCATTTCTGCTTCCCTGGATGGCCTGACATATGCATGTTAGTTAGATACAGTATTTAATGCAAGGGGCCTTATCTAGCACAGGTTACACCAACTCTTACCAGTGATTTCAAGGCTCATGCTCCTATGATAATTAATTCCTATGAAATCAGGGTACAGTGATGCAAAAGACCTGCCATCTCCCTTCAGAAAGAGTACCAGCAGCTGCATTCTGGGAGTAGCCTTTAATTCTTTAATTCCATGGAGACTTAACTATAAATAAGTCCTTTCCAAATAGATCTCTATATAGAGCAATGCCTGTTTCTCCCTACCACAAGAAAATAAAGCATCACATGTTCAAATTGTACAAAATACATTGTTCATTGCTGTGCCTTTGTTCTCTTGTGCTGTCAAATGAGTTAGAAGAAACCAATGATTCAAATGAAAACAGACATTCCTAAACATTCTGCATAAGCTTCAGATCTACATACTTCTCTCCAATCTATCAGATGCAGGATGAGATTTCAGAGTTGCAGTTACCATGAAAGAATGAGTCCACTATTGAAAAAAAAAACGGTAATCACTCTAACTATGTAAAAGCTGAATAGGTGAATACAAAATTTATGGACTTATTTTGCACAATTCCGGCTTTTCTGTTTATTATATGCAACTTAAAAAATATCATAATAATATACGATAAAATGAATTTTGAACCCCTCTCTGCTGTGCAGCTAATGTTTCTATGAGCAAAGCCAAATGAATGCATCATCTAGCTGAAACAGTCTTTTATCTGTAAAAACCAGGAAGTTTCATTTTTTAAAAAATCACTCAACAGAAAGACAGAATACTTTTAATGAAGTATTTATGTAAAGTTCCACTTGAGATGCTTAGCATAAAAAAAGCATCTTAGATCAACTCTCAGCTAGTAATGCAACCTGGATGCATTTAAATCTCAAACATGACTGTATCACAGTATTTTCAGTCAGACCTCTCAGGAAATTGCTCTTTTTTTCAGTAAGTTGGCAGTGTTAGCCCTTTTGAGTGATTATGTGTGACCTATTCAAAGGCAAAACACCATATGTGTAACTCTTATGATAACAGAAAGTGGTAATTGTGCCTCTGCCTTGTACTTTTGCCCTCATCCTCCTTCCCCATGAAGATCAGCCCCCAGGGCACTATCTTGGAGCACTTAGGGTGATTACATGGGTGGACCTCTACACAAATCATTGAAGCTTACCTGTGATGGGGTTGTCACATTGATTTCTGGGACAAAGTTGTCGTCAAATAAGTTAATGATGTTCTCCTGTTGCAACTCCTTTGTGGGTGTGAGTTTAGGCAGTGGTGGGACCGGTGGACCTTTCCTCAGCTAGGCAGACAGCAAAAATGTCACAGACTAGTTCAGGGATAAAAGAAAATCTTTAAGCTAGACCTAAACAAATTTTCTTAGATTTTTACTTCGGCTGTTTCATCCTAAATAAGCCATAGGAATAAGCCATGTATTGAATGGAACTGTTTAGATGTTCACAACCAAGTACTGGAAATAAACATTATGGGAAGAGCAAAACAACCCTATGTTTCAAAGTCATTAAAACTCAAGGTTTCAGATTTGATATAAAAGCAATTCTTGGTTATTTTTTCTTCTGCTGCCACAGGCACACAGCACAAGACAGCTCTTCTATGCAGGCCATAGCTGGAAGGGTGATACTGCACAGAAACAATGCCTCTGCAGCTATTTGGCTTCTTGAGTTCATTTGTGTTTAGCTCTGGGATTTTGTCACTGCCCACCTGTTGCTAGCCTTAGAGTGTACTTAATGCTAAGACCATATCATCTCTGGGACCTATAGCACTTCAAAGGTGCCTAGTTCACTACATTCCTCCTGCTCTCCAGAGATTCATGTAACTATGACAATCTAATTGCTTGGAATAATACCAAATAATATTGGATAATTTTTAAATCTATCAAAAACCCAAGAAAATAAATCCTCAAAAAAAAAAAAAAAAAATCCTCAGGTGATATAGTGATACAACACCATTGACACCAGTGAGGCTGAGTCCTACCAGGTGAATACTCAGGCAGTGAGTTGTCACATTTTGGGAAACCAGAGAAAATAAACATGCTCACTAGACACAAAATTAATTTTCTTCTGATGTGCAGACAGCATAGAAACAGCAATCAGCACAGAAGCTATCCCAATTCCAAATCAACACATCATATACAACTCATGCTACAGATGGAACTGATGAATGAAACCAATTCTTATTTTACCAATACTAGTGAGAACAGAAGTTACTCCATTGATTACAACAGTGTCAAACTTCCCAATCAGTGTTTAAAACAACCAATAAGACTTCAATTATCAGTAATTAGCAGAGCAGTATTTCAGCTAGCTTTATTTTTCATTGTTTTACAGATTGGCCAGATGAGTGATACTCACTGGCTAATTTTTCCCAAGGTAAACCCAAATTTGAAGATGAATGAAGAGCAGAAATATATAATGTACAAAAATTCACAAGGAGGTTTTAGAAATAGGGAAATAGGCTTTTCAAACTGTCATTTCTGGTATATGGGACGTTAGAGACAACACAACTTTTTAAGAAGCGTTTTGCTTTGTCATTGCAAATCCTACCAATTCACCAAGCACCTAACATTTTCTTCATTCCCCTAATAAAAAAAAAAAAAAAAATTTATATTCATGTTGTGACACAGGGATGAACAACTGATTAACAGAACAGATTGCAACAGAACCAGTAGCATCCCTGCCACTACTCAGTCTAGACCACAGCCTAGATGAAAAATCCACCACGTACATCATCTCAGCTATCTTTCACTGCACAACAGGTCAGGTCCCTCTGCCAGGTATCTCCTTACCTGTGTAGGCGACTTCGGTCGGGCTGGTGCTGGAGATGCTGGTGCCAGCATATGATTGGGACTAGCAGTAGGGCTAGGTAGGGGAGAGACCTCCTCTGGTGGTGACGGTGTTTTTGCAAAGCGGAGTGGACCTGAATCACTAGACAGAAGCAAAGGGATGACAAGAACATATATATCTTGCTGACTTATTACCTTGAAAATCGGATGCAACAGTTGAACTGCATCCCTGATGTAATGTCAGTGACCACAAAAGAGAGTGCACACTGGAGATGAATGAAGCCATTATATAGTGACTAAAATTGCAATTAAAGACAATTAAAATTCAATGTCAAAGGAAGTTTTAGTTTTGAATGATCTTGATTTTTGGAACATTTGTTTACCTGATCATTATAATTTGAAGAAAACAAGAGTACCCGCATTTTTTCAGATTCTGTACTTGAAATACCACTTCACTTATAAATTTATAACCATTATAAAATGTGAAATGGATTTACTGTCTTCATTTCACATGCTTCTCGGAACAGAACACTTTGAAGATAAAAAAACCCACAGGAAGGCATAACAATGAATACTGCAAATAATTTTAAAAGCTCAGCAACTTTTTGTTTTTATTGAAAGGTTTCAATAAAATAAAACACAGCCAAGATTATTATAAAGATATCACTATTCAGAAGTACAAATTGCAAAAATTATAAACAAGCAGCAGTCTAGTGACTTCAACAGAGCTCTGGTGATACTAAGAAAAGATCTGATGAAGTCGTAGAAAGCATCTGCACTTCCCAAGAAAGGTGCAAACACTGAGAAAATATTCAGCTACCTGGATATGCTGAAAGCTTACAGTGAGGGAGGCTATGAACTACAGTACTCAACAACCACAGTACTCAGTAGAAGCGACTCTTACACGTCCTCAGGGAGAGCAGAAGCACTACCTGATTGAGACCACAGCATAAGCATGATCCTAATGCTAACACAAGAAAAACTGTTCTTTGGAAGGACAAACTTAGCTCACACTCACCACCTCTTTCTGTGGAAATATTAAAAGAGAAAAAATAAGCAGTCATTAAGAAATTTATGTTCCAGGGTACAATATTTGCCTTCAGGACAGAGTACTGAGTAGCACACAAGTTCTTAAGATGTTTCTTTTTATTCAGTTCTTTAAAAGAAAGATTAGATATTGTACTTGTCTAGTATCAACTTCTCATGCACCTAAATTGGAAAACTGTTTTATCTCATGAAGACCCACTTAGGAGTCTTTTAGAGTATGGTAACTAATAAGGAAAGTCAACATCGATCCAGATTTTCACACAAGGCTCTGCAAACATGACAAGCAAAAGACAGTAACAAAGTAACTGAAAAAATGGATTTTTAGAAAGCTTTTTTAAAGTAAGTTCACACTACATTAAATGACATCTAGTAATTTGCAGCAAAAATAATTTTGTTGCATAATTCTTTTTCTCCCAATGATGGAATGAATAATTCAGTGAGAACAAGCATGTGCATATTGGACATGCTCTCAAAAACACAGGTGGATAAAATACCTGCTGTTTACAAAATGCGCTTGAAATCTTCCAACAGTACATTATTTCACATCACATAGAAGTGTTTTACAAAGCCTTTACGGGGAGCATGGTCCAGATTTTGAGTCCATCCTAAATGGGCCAAAGTTAACAGCTCCAAAGGCAACATGTAATATACAAGCATGGATTATCACTGAAATAATCTAAAAAAACAAATTCTAGCGATGTTCTTATAAAGTAGTTCTGAATTTTGCATTACATCAGAAGTTTCAGATTTCATTCTTTGTTCTTCCAAAGTGAGATTAAAACAAAGGGAGGATTATCTTCCATATTTTTGAGGCAGATGTTATGTTGTTTGGTTAGTCTTAATTGCTGCTAATCTACCTCCATCTTGGGGGCAAATTAGAAGTAGCTATGTGAGGAACCAATTTAATTTTTATTTATGCCTCAACTTTATCTGGCTTTTGTGTTATAAACCGATTTTCTGACATTGGGTGGAAAATTTCTACATAGGCTGAGCACCAAGATGTGCAGAAGGTGGCTAGCACACATGAAGGGGTAGAGACCGCTGACATTACAGTCCCTAAACAGGCAACCCCTTTAAAGAATGGAGACTTCGGCTGACAATCAGAGCAGGCAAGTCTTCCACCACTGGGCTGCAACAGACTCCCTCCGCAGACGGGGAAACCCCTGCTACCCAGCGCAAGCTCCCCTGACTAGCCAATGGTTGTCCCACAAGGAGCGGACCATGGGAGGAGCCTGAGCACATAAAAGCATTTCACGGCGGTACAGCTACCCCGCTGTCTCAGTTTCTGAGCCGAGGGGCTCGTCTAGAGGTTTGCCTCCGTCGGCCCCTGCTCCTTGCTTCTTCCTTGACTCTCTGCCCTGTCCTCATCTGTTCCATCTACTCTTCTAAGCTTCGCCGCTTCCCCGCAGCAGGCGGCCCGCCGCCCCTCCACGCGGGAGCGTCCTGGCTGTCGCTATCGGAGCCGCGCTCTCGCGAAAGCTGTGCAGCCTCGCCCCGGCAGGGAGCGCAGGCTCCACCTGCCGGGGGATGCCGCCGGTGCAGCCCGGGCTTGCGGTGGTGACGTTCTGACCATGGCCTCCTTTGTCTCTCTCCGTCTTTCTTTTCCCTTCTCTGCTTAACTTTCTGTCCCTCTCCAGTAGGGACACATATCCTTTTTTAGCAATAAATAGTTCTCAGATATAATATTTGCCACGTTTGTGCTTGATTTTGTCCAAGAAATCCATTAAAAAGAATTCCCTGCGGTTTCCTTTAGAGTGGGATGTGAAAAGCTATATAACCTTGTTCAGATTGCTTCTGACTAGCTGGGACTAAATGGAAATTCAGGCTTTATATATTAACTCTAAATATCATTGTGTCTTTATAAGTCTCACTGTTTTACACTTCACCCTTTTCTGCCCATCAGTATTAGAAATAAAATATGGCACAAAGGCTACATTTGTTGAAAGTACAGAAAGTACATTTCTGTTGCCAGTACAGAAATCCTGTACTGGCACCCGCTGACCTTTAGAAAGCACCATCTGATTTTAAACTCCTTTTGATTTTGTGCTTTAAAACAAGATTTTGCTTGACATTCTCTTTATTTCAGCTTTTTTTTGCTTTTATGATGTACCCTCAGTTCTTTACTTTTCCCCGTAAGTAGAAGAGATAAAAGCTAACATTCAACATTTGGGATTCTCACCTAATAATAGGAGCTAAAACCGTATCTCAATATTTCAAGGCTTTAAACAAGTTATGCGAGTTAGCAACATAGCTGTAACCTAAGTATGTGAGAATAAATGAGCTACACTTAGTTGGTGCAAATTGATGTAACAGTGTACAATGAACATTGCTAAATTGAAACAGCCTTCTTTTTTTTTTTTGGTTTGTTTTTTTTCTGGTTTTTTTTGGTTTTTTTTGTTTTTTTTTTTGAAAAAACTTTCTAGAAAAATAGTCAGTGAAGAAGGAAGCTTTGCATATTTACTCCTGTTGAGAAGAACTTCATCCCAGATACCTTCATTTACCATCCTGAACAAATAATGCCTGTTAGCATGTATAGGTGTTACACACGGTGTAGGTGATTACTACATATGCTGAAACCCACAAAGCCTACAGCAATGCAATTCATTAAAAAGGCAATAAATTCACCTTGGTGCCCCTTGAATGGTGAAGGCCTTGTCTGCATGCTGATCCCCCAGCTTTGTCATCACTTCATATAGTTTGTGACATAACTGTGAAAACAAAACAGTTGCCTGAGTTATGTGAACAACTATAGTCATGATTAAAAAGGCATTATTAAAATGATAAATATGGTTTGATAAATGATAACTTGATAACTTTATGTTACAGTATAAAACCTTCCAAAAATTCTCAGTGCCATGCATAGCAAAAGCCTAAACAGAAACTCATCAAAATCCATAGAATCAAAACTAATAGCAGTTCTTAAAAAACATGAGTTGTTTTTTAGAGAACATGTTCATAAGTAAGACTGACTGCTGTGTGAGCTCTGATGGAGGTCATCTGAAGTTTAAAGCAACATGGGCAGCCAATAAGATCCTGAAAAATCTAATCCAAATTTTCACAGAGCTTCAGTAAACTGAGTTTTAAAAAAAATTTTGGTTCCAATTTGAAAGTTGCTATAAATTATACGCTACTATTTAGCCAGGTACATTTAAAAGATCCTCAGTGAAACTGCTTGATTTGCCTAACAGTCACAGATAAAATATTGCATTGCTGACAGTGCATATAGCTGACTTGAAGGGAATGTTTGACATGTTTTTTTTTTCTACTGATTAAAGCAAAGAGGTGCTTAGCAATTGGACACAGCAGAAATACTGATCAAAACAGAAAGTGAATTTAGTGCTATAACTGGTAATGCACTGCAATCCAAAACTGTAGGGGCTGCTTCTTCCTTAAGGAGAGAACAAATATAACAAGTAGAAATGAATATTATGATTGTAGCAAAAATCTGGATCTATGGCAAATTCTCATGTGTGCCTCTGCTAGATTTTTACTATAAGGTATGTTTTAGCTGTCATGCATAGCATAATCCATCATACATGAGATAGTCAGTTTTACTCACTAATGCTATTTCCTTGTGAAACTTGGCTTCAAGGCTGGATACATTTTTGAAGGTGTTCACATAGAAGCCAATTCGTCTACAAAGGATGGCACAAAGAAAGGAAAAAGAGAATAAAAGGTATGTGTGGGAGGGGCACAAAGGCAGATTAATTAACTGTTTTCTGGACTACAAACAACATTCTTGACTATTACTCTCAGCAAAGCAAATGATGAAATGTCAAAATTTCAGACTAATTTTTTCATGATTATTTCCGTTAGTGTTAAGATATGTATTTCACACCATCCAGTCAACCAAGCTGAGACTACTTCACATCAGATGTCTTCAGCTTTTTTTAAAGAAGAGTGGAAAAGGATGGTCTCAACTACAGCACAAGCACAGGGAAGGCAAGATGCTCTGGGCTTCCATCTCCTGCCAGACAGCACACAACCATTTCTTGAAAGGAGAAAGGTACCATTCCAGCACTGTGAACCCCTGTGCCCAAATCTTATCACAGCATCAAGGTGATGCAGTTGCATCTTGGGTCACCTTGAGTGTATACAGCTCAGTACAGCCCAGGCATCCCAAACTCAGCTCTGAAACACATGCACATGTATATAAAAGAAAAGAATTTAATACAGACTAGACATTTCTGTGCATGTAGTCAAGAATCTGCTTACTTGGGGTGAATTATTACATACTTCTCCATTTCAAAAGTAGAAGCTGTTTTCTTAGATTTTGTTTTATTATTTTTCCTATTTAAAACTTCCATGTATAATTTCTCCCAACTTTGATTAACAACAATTGACTTTGGAATAAGAATAAGCCTGCAAAATGTCAACTCAATAGAATATTTTCTTCCTGAAAAATTTTAATAAATAAAATAAAGGACACTGAAAGCAATTGCTTACTAAATTATGCGTATTGCTCAAATTAAATTCTACCTTTCCCCGAGACTAGCTACTGTGTCTTTATACAAAATTTACTGAAGTAAAAGGGCCCTCACTCTAAGTCATTTATATGCAGTTTTACTTTTGGTAGGCCCATAAAACAAATATCCGTAAGTGCTAAGAAGGTTTACACTGAAATAGGCAGAAACACAGCAGGGAAATCCTCTGTTGGTCTGAAATTTAACAGGATTTAATTTGGAAGGCAGAGAAGAAAAAGGATACTTCACATTTTCACTCCAGTGAAATGTGTCAATTGTTAAAGAACATAACACATAACACACTAATGAGATGCTTATTTTTCTACTGCTTTTGTTCTCCCATTCATATTGTCTGCATTTTCTGTATAAACACAATTCATGATTAAATATCTTGACTGAATGACCTATGCCATCAAGTCATTTAACATCACAACCATTTAACACCAGTGCAAAACTATAATATGTGTCTTCTGGTGTAGTTATAATAAAAAATGATCTATAAGTAGACCCAAATCACCACAGACTACTCTGTGCCCTAACATAATTATTTACTCAGTAAATGGAAACCTTTTAGCACTTCAGAATGAAGATATGCTAGTGAATCTTAAGTGCCAACATACATTGAAAAAAATAAGCATAAATACACTTACATTACATATATTCTTGGAGCACTTGTATACATTTTTCCTTTTATTATTTCAGAAAGGCAATGGGTGGAATCTTCAAGAACCCAGCAATTCATTTTCCGTCAGCTCATTAAAATCACCCGATTCCCTTTTCTTACTCCCCATTTAAGGCCTTGCATACAGTATCTCTCTAGGCTTACCGTGACCACAGAGATGGCAACTCTTCTTGCAAGTCAGTGTTAAACTCTTCAAACACTTTCTGTGCTTTTTGAAATTCTTCTTCTGCCTAAACCAAAATGAAACAGACGACTTCTAAAATCACTATGACATAACAGAACCAAAATGATTTTTGTGGTTTTTTTTTCTTGGTGGGTCTTTTACAATTTTTATTAACAAAGGATGTAACTCAGTCTTACACCATGGAGGCCAGTACAGGATTTGCTGTCCCCTCAGTCTCATCAAGAGAGCAAGTTAGGTCCCAAACAGGACTCCTTAGTGAAAGAGGCTGAGCCTGACTATCACATGAACCAAAGTACTCAATACACATTTTTGCTTAGAGATATCATTATTTCTAAGGGAGTAAAATGAAGAGAAATTTTGTGCTCTCTCTCTGTACAGAAAAAAATACCACCCAGTCTCCCCAGGTCTTCTTCCAGCATGTTTCTGTTTGTGTTACCTTGGTGATTCTACCCTCATCTTTTCTTTTTGAGCTCTGCAGGGCTTCTAGATGATGCCTTGCACTGTCGTAGTCCACTAGCTTTCTGCTTCGTTTTGCAATGCGAGTCTGTACAGGGGTAGAAATGAAATATGAGGAGCAAAAAAGCCATTTTACTTATCTTGTTAATTTAGTTTTTGACATATTTTTATTCTCTCTTCTCTGTTGTTCATATCTGAATTATTATATCATATAGGAGGAACATGGAAATGGTCAAAATGACAAACTAATCACCTTATTTTAAAAAAGGAATCAATTTACAAATAGTTTGAAAAGGGTTTTCGTGGGTATAGGGCTTACAGGCCTTAGAATTGAGGTATCAGTGTTACATAAGACTTGTCACATTCTCTAAAATCAGTGAACCTGTTAAACTCTATCCATGGTAACACTATCTTTTTCCCTTACATATAGTGTGAAAATTCAGCAATTAATGCATTTTTTTCTAGAGTTGGAAAAATGCTAATATATACTTCTCTGTATAGGTGTTCTGACACCTATCTAAAATACTGGAGTTCAAGATATAGATACAGATATAGATATTAGATATAGATATATTTTGATATAGACTTTACAAAGCTATGTAATCCACATGCTGAGAGGGCATAATCACAGCTTGATTTAAAAATGAGTTTAGGACTGTGTATCACTAATGTTGGTATTCTTTGATTATTTTTTCTTTAGTCCTTGATGTAAATTACAAAGGGGATTACTGTGTGTTACCTGCTCAGTTATAAACCCTCACAGAAAAAATCCAGTTATGCCCATACAGTCATATTCAAATATAAATGTATCTCCTCTCACCTATAGTGCTTCTTTATCCTCACACATTTCATTTATCAGTCATTTCTCTGGACTGTATACTAGATGGGCATGTGGCAGAGGCTAGAATCTGTATAATGTTCTCTTGTGATGTGTATTACAGAATCTTTTTATAACTAATTAAAAGACAGGAACCATGGCTTAGATAAAAGAAAGATACTCATGGGTGCATCCATCTAGCCAATAACAGAAAGCCTGCTTTCCATGTAATTTGTCTGGCATTTTAACAGATGAATAGCTTAATGTGTCCTTACTGAAATCGGTTAGAATTATCTCATGCCAAAGAAACAGCAGTGGAAAAAAGCATAAAAATTGCCTCTACAAAGGCTAATTTACTTCCATGTACTACTGCATGAAAAATATTTTTGTTCACTTGGAAAATCAGTCCTGTCTAATGTCAGGAATTTACTTACAATATCTTGTACATTACAGGAGAGCATGACTTCCATCTCCCACCCTTTTAAATTTTTTTTCTTTGTAATCTCATTTTCAATTTATTTTGCAACTCAACAGAACTTTAAAACTTGTCCTTTGTAGAAAATCATTACTTTACTTTGATATCAGGAAATTGTCCTAGATATGTATCCAGCGTTAACAATGACCCATCCACCAGTTTTTGATGGAAGTCTTCCCAAAGTTCATCACATTTCTGAAAAGGTAGAAAGGAGAAAAATGTACTTAGTAGTTTAATGCCACTCTAAACTTAGGAGAAATACAAATGTAATTGGCAAAGATTCATCTTTCTGAAGTTTTAAAATGTTCTTTATGGAAATAAATCATAGCATAAACGTAAGGTGAATGAAAAGGAATACCTTGATATTGCAAATTTAATTCACAACAAATTAAGATTAAACTTAATAATTAGTTTGTGCTTTCATTTATTTCAAATACTAAGTGCTATGTGAAAATAAGAATGTCATGGATTCAAGGTGCTCCTTGGGGTTTCAGGTCCCTGAGGGTCATTAATACAGAATCTGTACATGGCATAGCTCTTGTGTCTAACTATATTCCCTGATGGTGAGCCTTGCTTACAGAGAAAGGAAGTACGACAAAAAATAGAAGAGAAAATAAAGGGAAGGATCTTTCCATCTCATTCTTTTTGTGCCATTAAGGTACATTTAATAGAATGGCTGATGCAGACAAGAACTCTACTTTGTGCTGCTGGAGAACTGGAATGACAGATAGGAAACATCTCAACATCAAACATCTCAACATCAGCTGGCAAAATAAACAAAATCTGCAACCCTGCCACCCTCCTCTGCCCTGAACACACTTTCCCCCAGTGCTTTTCCCCAGTCCCCTTTGGAGCTCTGGGCTCCAGGAGAAACCCCCTGTAGCTTTCTGATTTTCATGAACATATTAACACATAGCTCATGTGACAAGGACTCAATGGGTAAGATTCCTTATTAGAAGCAAATCCTGTTGCATAGACATAGTGCTTGAGGTCCTGGATTCTCCACTGAACAAATCATTAACACATCCTGATTCCCCCTTTCTTTGCACATTTCAAAAATCACTTAACATCCTTCCCTTTGATGGGAGGGAGGTTAATGGTTGTAAGCACTGCTCTGCAGGGCTGTTATCCTCACAGACAAGTCAGGAAAACTGTCACATTATGTCACAGTACAAGCTGGCTTGTACTGGGAAATTAATTTGGCTATAAATAAGAAACTCAGCCAGTTCCATAAACCAGCCCTGGGTTGACAAATAGGAACCTCAACCGATTACATTCCATCCTAAGCTGCAGACATCTCACTAGTCCGGGAGCTGGGCAGTATCAAAGATCAGACCAATGAGCCATCCAGACTGGGTTTTTCAAACCCCCTTTATAAAGAGGGGTTTATATAATAAACTCTCTCTATTGCCACTTGGACAGTTGAGTGTGTGACCCATGAAACACATGGCCGTCCTGCACAATAGAAAACTATTCCAAAGTGTTTGTTTTATCATAACCTACTATTCGGCGGATTATAAATGCTGTGTAAGGCCACCTTTAAGTTCATTCCTTTCCTACTGTAACAGAGTCCCTAATGAATGGTTAGAATCTATTAAACATGTTTAAAAGAAATACCTAATTTATTAACACAGCATTTAATCACAGTGGTCTACAGAGCATCACAGCATTAGACCATAGCATGCCAGTCTTGTTTGTTTGCCTTTGTATCTTGCTGATACATATTTTGAACAAATTAAAATAAAGGAGATTCTGAAAGCTAATGAACTCAAACAACATTGCTGAAGAATTCTTTAAGCCATCATCTTTCCTACCATACAGAATAAGATCTTTTAAGTGGATCCCTTTTGGAATGACAATTTATAACCTGGATACGTAATTATTTTTTACTGAGCTCACAGAATTACAGAATCACAGAATCAAATGGGTTGGAAAAGATCTTTGAGATCATCAAGTCTAACTTATGACCTAACACCACCTTATCAACAACCTTATAACATGGCTCTAAGGGCCACATCCAGCCTTTTCTTAAACACCTCCAGAGATGGTAACACCACCACTTCCCTGGGCAGGTGATTCCAATGCCAAATCACTCCTTCTGTGCAAAAAATGGGTTGGAAAAGATCTTTGAGATCATCAAGTCTAACTTATGACCTAACACCACCTTATCAACAACCTTATAACATGGCTCTAAGTGCCACATCCAGTCTTTTCTTAAACACCTCCAGAGATGGTAACACCACCACTTCCCTGGGCAGGTGATTCCAATGCCAAATCACTCCTTCTGTGCAAAAATTCTTCTTAATGTCCAGCCTAAACTTCCCCTGACATAGTTTAAGGCTGTGTCCTCTTGTCCTGTTGCTGGTTTCCTGGGAGAAAAGACTGACCCCCACTTGGCTACAACCTCCTTTCAGGCAGTTGTAGAGAGTGAAAAGATCTTCCCTGAGCCTCCTTTTCTCCAGGCTAAACAACCCAAGCTCCCTCAGCTGGCCCTCATAGGACTTTTGTTCCAGACCCTTCACCACCCTTGTCGCCCTTTTCTGGACATGCTCCAGCATCTCAACATCCTTCTAAATTGAGGGGCCCAGACGTGGACACAGTACTCAAGTTGTGGCCTCACCAGTGCTGAGCATGGGGAAAGAATCATTCCCTGCTCCTGCTGGCCACACTATTGCTGATACAGGCCAGGATTCCATTGGCTTTCTTGGCCATGGTGGGCACACTGCTGGCTCATGTTCAGGCTGCTGCCAATCAGTACCCCCAGGTCCCTTCTGCCTGGCCTTTGTCCAGCTTCTCTGTCCTCAGCCTGTAGTGCTGCACGGGGTTGTTGTGGCCAAAGTGCAGGACCTGACACTTGGTCTTGTTAAACCTCATATCGCTGGATTCAGCCCATCGATCCAGCCCATCCAGGTTGCTCCTGCAGAGCTCTCCTGCCCTCCAGCAGACTGACACTGGCACCCAACCTGGTGTCATCTGCAAAACTGCTAATAGTAGACTCGATCCCCTCATCCAGATCATCAATAAAGATATTAAACAGGACTGGGCCCATACACAGATCTCTGGGGGCCACCACTAGTGACTGGCCATCAACTGGATATAGCACTATTCACCACCACTCTCTGGGCCTGGCCATCCAGGCAGTTCTTAACCCTGCAAAGAGTGCACCTGTCCAAGCCATGGGCTATCAGCTTTTCCAGGATTATTCCATGGAGACAGTGTTGAAGGCTTTGCTCAGTCCAGGTAGACAACATCGACACCCTTCCCCACATCCACCAGGTGGGTTGCCTGGTCATAAAAGGAGATCATATTGGTTAGGCAGGACCTGCCTCTCCTAAATTCATCTGGCTGAGTCTGATCCCCAGGCGATCCCTGTAGGTCCTGTGTAATCGCACTCAAGATGACCTGTTCCATAACTGTGCCAGGCATCGATGTCAGGTTGAGAGATCTGTAGTTTCCTGGATCCTTCTTTCAGGAGGGGTATTACATTGGCTGGCTTCCAGTCATCTGGGACCTCCCGAATAACCAAAACTGATGATAAATGATGACAAGCAGCTTAGTGAGCTCTTCTGCTAGCTCCCTCATCACTCAGGATGGATCCCATCTGGTCCCACAGGCTTGCGAACATCAAAGTGGCTCAGCAGGTCACTAACTGCTTCCAATTACAGGGGATCTCTTCTGCTCCCTGTCCCAGTCTGTTAGCTTTAGAGGCCATCTGCCCTGAGGATGACCTGTCTTATTGTTGACAATTGAGGCAAAGAAGGTGTTAAGTACCTCAACCTTTTCCTCATCTTTGGTAACTATATTCCCCACCATGTTGATGAAGAATGGAAGTTTTTCTTGGTCCTTCTTTTGATATTAATATATTTATAAAACCACTCTTTATTATCCTTGACAGAAGTGGCCAGGTTAAGTTCTAACTGAGTTTTTGCCACTCTAATTGATGCATAAATCTACCTTTGTGATTATGTACCAAAACAATTCAGGAGATTTTGTAATATTGCATATAAAACAATATAAAAAACCTAAATCAATCAAACAAAAAAATATGTATCTTAAATCAGGCACTTTGGAAGTTGTGTGCTTTTAAAATCAAAACCCTTTGCAGCAGGGAAGTGTAGGAGAAGGCATCCATAGAGAAGAAAAGCAATCTGTACACTGCTCTGTATTCAGGTTTACTGTTAACTATATTATGAAGGAGACCTTGCAAACTGAATGCCAGGTGATTAAAAGCTTCATTGACAACCATTTGCACTTTCTTGTCACCACCGTCACATTTGCTGACAGATTTCCCCCAGAACTGAGGGTCTTTATGCAGGCAATTCAGAGCACCTCAAATTCCTGCTATGTTGTCTAGAAAAGCCTATTCTTCTCTAATCACTGGAGTAAGGTAAAAAGTAAAAATAAAGTGTCCTGCACTCTAATTTGCCTTTAAATTCCATGTTCTTCTCAGAGAAAGGTGAGTGTTTCATAAGATGTCCTGTGCAGTACCGCTGGCTCGACAATTGTTACACAGCACAAAAGGATAAGCAGCTTTGATAATTTTTAACATTCCATTGAGCTGAGAATCCTGACTATAAAATTGCATGTAAGATACCTTTGTACAAACTTGTCAGGCAGATGCTGTCAGGACCAATTCTGCTCACACTGAGTTATCTCAGTGGTAGCTTTTATCAGCTAGTTCATACAACAGACACTGCAGTGCTGCATCTGGCCAGTAGGAGCTGCATTTCACAAGATCCATAATTTATATGCTGAGAAAACAGGATTTAACATGACATGAAGGATTAAGGTCAGTTTTGGATGCACCCTCAACAGCTCAGATTAATCCATTTGCATCCAAAATACTTTTTCCCTCTTTCCATATATCTTACCTCTCCAATCATTTTCACATCTTCACGTCCATACCAGTCTGGCTCGTACACTTCATGGAGAGACTCTGTAAGCTTTTTTGAGGCATCTTGCATTCCTGCAGTTAGACAAAAAGAGAAATATGTAAATGCAAGAAGATGCAAGATATTTAGCAACTACAAGAAGTAGTTGCTAAATATCTTTATTTTCAGCCACGTGTACCCACTATGCTATTTCCTCTGGCAAATTTAGAAAAGAAATATCTGAACTTGGGTAGAGCACTGTAGTGGACGTGGTTTTATGAAGAGTTTTGTAATGTCACCCAGTACCTTTAGAAGTTTGTGGAGCCCAGTGCCTATTCATGTTTGCAACAGGGTGGTGCTTGCAGAGGATTGTGTGAAGCCAAACTGACAGTCACTATTGAAGCTTTTGCTTTGGCTCTTGATTTGACAGGTGAAACAAGAACAGTGACTATTGATGTTTATCACTCTGGTTTAAATGTAAAATAGCTTCAATGACATTATGAGAATCTATCTTCAGTGAGATCAGTTTGACCCCAATGATTAAATAAACACCCACAGTGAAGGCACTGGGGTTTGCATTTTGATACAGCATGAATCCATTAGATTCAGAATATGGTTCTGAATCCAGAGAAAGCAAACTCATCTCACCTAACATTCTAAGAGTTCAGAATAAGTAATTTTAAAATGACAACTTTTATTTCAACTTCATTGGAAAATCTCAATACTTGAATTTATTTCTTAGCATTAACTTTTTTCTTAAAAAAGCACCTTTTTTCTAGTCAAAATCTGTTTGCTCTCTTGAAAATATCTCTAAGCATGATGTTCAGATTTAACTGCTCAGTGACTGAATTTAGGAATAGCATCAATATTTTTGTTTTCTGCACAAAGAAACATTCACAAGTGGAAAAGGAAAACTAATTTGAAACTTGAATGTGTAGAAGATCTTGATCTAGTCAGTTGGTATTCCATCATGCACTCACAAAACACATGCTGTTAATATGAGAGTAAAATAAATACAGGGATGCACACTTATAAGAAAGTAGTAGTCTATGGAATTGATAGGATAGAAAACAGATACTGAAAAAGCTGAAAGTACATGCTTGTTCTCAGTCCTTGAGTACAAAATGAGAATGGCATGGGGGAGAACAAGTACAAAGGAAATACTGGTGCTTAGAGGGTACAAGCTTTCACCCTTAAATCAAAAGGTAATGAGCCAAAACAGAATAGCTGATCTCTTCAGGAATTGTCTTGGGGGTGGTTTTTAATGACAGAGCTCATTGTAGACTATTAGGAGAGCACAAGAATTAAAATGTATTTCTTCCTTTTCTCCTTCATGGTTAATTCTTAGGATGATGTATCTCCAGCTAAGAAAGTGTTCTCCTGAATAAAAAGGATTTTTTTTAATTTTTGCCTTAGAAGTTACCAGGTTACAATGAAATACAGATGATCTTCACATATATTTTCAGGCAGGACTCATTTAAAATCTTTAATGTCGCTGCAAATTAATCAACTCAAGAGATAAGGCAAAACCACTAGAGTATCTCTTTGCTTCTCTCCAGTCAGGGTGAATGTACAAACCAGGAAGGTTTGTTCATCCCTGCTTACACCTGATCTTTTCTGATACCTGAACTTCTGCCCTTAAGCACTCTTGAGTGGTAAAACTGCGGCAGAGGTTCCTGCGGCAAGCAGGCTAGCATAGCTGCTAGATAATCCCTCCTGCAACTTGCATTCAGCTCAGTCACAGACCATGTTGACACCTTTTCCTAGACTTTCTTTCTTAAGTACTACAGGACTCAGGCATATATCTGCTTAAGAGAAAAAGTAAAACACACCTAATGTGCCATGCTTGAGTTATATCAAAACTGCACCAACTTTTACACTTTTTTTCTGTTCTGAGAATTGGATAAGCCTTCATTCCACCACATTCCTGTAAAAAACATCAGTCAAATCCAGCTGTAGTGTCAGGCAAGTGGGCAATTAAGTATTTGGTTTTTTCAGTCAGGGGCTTCAATTTGAAATTTCCAGGCTAATATCATCCATCCTTCTGACTGCATCTATACCAGGTTTACTGCAATACACCAAAGGGGTGAAAAGGTAAATACCAATCCAGTGAATTCCCATTATTTTTCATACCTCTGGACATAAACTTACAGTGTCCAATGATTTTTTGTTTGACAGGTTTTCACACAGAGTTATTCCTTACACATGGATATCTTTTATGTGTTATTCAGCACAAAATTTAAGGGGATTAGTGTCTTACTCATAGACTGCAGGCTCTCTCTCTTGGCTGCTTTTAACTGCTATCACTATAGAAAGATAATTGGTTAAAAGCAAGTCATTAAAGTACTAAGTAATATGAAAAGTACTAAGAAATGTGAAAATAATTTTTACTGCTGCTGAACAGTTAGAAATTTGTATTTAGTATCAATTGTTCCATTCAGTAGTACTTGTTGGTAATTGGGTCCTGTCTTTAATAGCTAAAAGTGCTAAAATATTTGAATCACTTAGGAAAAATGTTGCTAAATAATCCAGTTACTGAAGATTGAGCTTCTCAGATTAAATGATCCCTATTTCTGTTGGAAGGAGTCCCTGTCCCTGGAGCCTCCAAAAAATTCTAGAGGCCTCCTTGTGATAGGGATTCTGGGGATGACAGTGCAGAGATATTCCCATTAAGCACACCAGAGAAAGGGGAGGGTAGGCGACTCTTTACCAATACAGTTCCAATGTACTCAAGCTCCCATGGAGAATGAGAAAGAACAGTATGTTGGCTATGAAACTCATATACTTGGGGTCTCCTCACTCCCCTGCAGGGTAATCTAGCCTGAATGATGGAGAATTTTCCATTTTCCTGATGGGGTGAGATATCTTGGTCTGGCTCTTAATATTACTTATGTGGTTCTTCAGGGAAATGACCTGCCCTGCCATAAGGGTTGTATTTGTTATTGCTAGTAATCCATTAGAGTTTCCACTGGAACAAGTCAATAATTTCATTATTCATTAATAAATTTTGCAGAAAGATGATTAATAGTTTTATGGTTTTTAAGAAATTACATGACTGATTTTAAGATTTCTATGTCTGAAGGATATGTGCAGTTCTGTCAGCCACAGACTGACAACTAGGCAACAGAACTGCTTACAGACCTGAAAAATCTCCCCTCCCCTTCCTGTACACCAGTTACTCTTTATCACTACATTAAGCCACATGAAGTGTATTTCAGGCAAATTTCAGGTGCTTTCTTTCCCTCATGCAGGACTACTTTTTACGTCTGTCACCTTTCCACTTGCATGAAGATCCAGGTTTCTTCTTCCCCATCTGCACTGGTACTTGCAAAGAGCTTGGGGTAGAGAATGGGTGACTGATTTAGGGTTTCTATAACAATTGGCCCATAAAACCATTCAAGTCCCTTACAGCTCTCAAAAGCTTAAAAATAAATAATGAAGTATAAAACCCAGATACATACTGCCAAGGAGATCGGAAGACACACAAACTGAGGCATGAGATGACTAAAGTTAAGGGGAATAGCACACAGTCTCATCAGTACAAACACCACTGAAACACAGCAGACATTAAACTATCATGCAGGTGAAATAAAATGGCACATAAAAGCCATTCACAAGTTCAACAGCTTTATGGCATGGTTCCTCTGAGTCCTTCAATAGCCAACAAGAAAAATCAAGGTCCAGCTAAGACTAAGAAGCATCAGTGATCAAGAGAAGGAGTCTGAATACAGCAAAAATTATTTTAAGAATATGTGATACTAAACCTCAAATTGTGAAGTATATATTAAAATGAAGGGACAGAGGGTCATAATAAGGTTTAATTTACTCTTCCTCACTTATATCCCCATCTGTAGTATTGTGTCTACATCTGGAGTCCACAAGAAAGAAGTTAGAGCAGGTCCAGAGAAGGCCACAAAGATGTTCAGAGAAACAGAGAACCTCTCCTACAAAGACAGACTGAGACAGCTGGGATTGTTCAGCCTGGAGATAAGGCTCTGTAGAGACCTCCTTTTGTCTTGACAGTACTTAATGGGAGCTTATTGAAAAAGAGGAAGAACAACTTTTACACAAGTAGACAGTGGTAGGACAAAGGGGAATTAATGGTTTGAAACTAGAAGAGGAGAGGTATAGATTAGATCTTAGGAGGAAATTCTTTACTCAGAGGGTAGTGAAACACTGGAACAGGTAGCCCAAAGAAGCAGATGCCCCATCCTTGGAAGTGTTCAAGGTCAGGTTGAATGGGATTCTAAATAACCTTGTCTATTGAGTGGCATTCCTGACTATGGCAGGGGGATTTCAACTAGATTATCTATAAAGTCCCTTCCAACCCAAACCATTCTATGATTCTATGAAGTCATACCTGGATTTGTACTTCCTGCTTCCAATATCAAGTCATTCAGAAGTCATGCACCAAAATAAAACTTATTACTGAAGTTAAAATCCCAAAACACTTTAAAATGAGCTGCTTCTCATACATCCAAGAGTATTAGGATGTCAAGTACGTTATTTTCCAAAAATTCCAATATATGCAGTTATATGATTGACCTTTTTTCCTGCAAAATGAGCCCCCGATGACAGCATGACTCCAAGTCTCTGACATCTTTGGTGCAAAAATCCCACTCAAGTGCCTAAATATGAGGGTTACCATGTTTTTGTGCATAGGTACCTCAAAAATCTTTTAATGATGGCAGTCATTCAAAGAATTGCAACAAAGACACTGTAGCAGGTGCTTCAGTCATCCAAAATCTGGTCTTTGGCACTACTGACCTAGTCATCTTTGAGGAAGCCTGAGTCAGAGCTGTGTATCGTGCTCTACTGTCTCAGGTTGTGTGCTCACTCCACAGCAGCAATGTGTGCCAATATGTGTGCCAAGGACGCCCACTGCTGGCTTGTTATCTTTGACATTTTTAAGGCTCTCATGAGTGCTTTTGACTGGATCTTTTTTAAGACATGTAGATAATAAGGTGCTAGCAAACACTTTTCATTCTGAGTAAGAAAGTCAGTCCAAATTACTTAAAGGCAGCAACAAGAAAACTGTGCTTAACAGAAAAGCATAGCTAAAGAGGCAGAACTAAAACAATGGAAAATTTTACACTAAGATAAACACAAAACTTGGTGAAAAAACTAGCCCGTTAGAGAGTAGAAGTGCAAAAGGACCATGAGTGTAGAGTACTAGGAAAAGAAGAAAAGGATGGAGAAAGAAGATGAAACAGAGTGTTTCAGAGATGAAAATCAGTGAGAGGAGTGTTATCACCAATACAGAAATCAAGGCAGCATGTAAACAATCAGTTTACATGACAGATCAGACATCTAGCAAACAAACAGCATCATCCTACTGCTTCTGAATAACCACCATACAATGTGTGTGGGGAAGAGTGAAAACTGTGAGAGCAAAATTAGCATTCAGTGTGTTCTCTGCAAAAGACCAATGCTACAATTTTCTCTAAGAACAAAAGACATTAGAGCAAATTTGCCTGGTATGGAATTTTCCTTGGGCAGCCCATCCAGAAAACAATAGATGGTCAAAGACAGTAAGCTACTGCTTTGTTTCCCATTTTATAACTTGCATCAAAAAGAGCTTTCTTACCTGCCTGTGAACAGCTGATGATGTTACTATGACAGTGAGTTTCAGGGATGTTAATACTCATTTGCAAAATTTTCCCTACTGGACTGGAGGTTAAAAATACACACACATATATATTTATCATATATTTATATTTATCTCAAGAAGGCACTGTCTCTCAATCTGCCACCAACTCTTATTCCTTTCCCTTTAGCTTCCAACTCCTCCAAAGAGCGGTGGCATGAGAAAGAGAACAATTTGCATACAGTGCTCTGTTGAGTGTGCTGGATTTACAAATGTCTAGTAGGATTTAAATTACTGTTTGCTTGTCTCTGATATTAAAGCACTGGTTAGCGACTTCTGTTACTTAGATTTTCAATGCAGTATAAAGTAACATCACATTTGACTTTTAAACTTAAAAAAAAATGGATTAAACAGTCAGAAATAGAAGAGAAATCGCATTATCACAGGGAGTGTCGTTTTGGAGGAAGCTTATAATCCAACTAGTAATAATCTGGAAATGTTACACTTGTGGAGATCAAGCAATCCCTTGCCTTGCATGAGGTACTTCATATTTGCATTTGCAAAGATGAGTAACAAGGTGTGTAGACTTTGTGGGTGCTAGAAATGCATACAACATAAGAATCTGGTCAGTGGAGGATGCACACAAAGGACAGTCGAGGATGCAAGACTGTATGTACATGAGTTGACTTTGAAGGTGCAGAATCTCTAACATCAGGTTAAAGAGAACCTTGTATTTGTCTTTGTATACTTTAAACAAGCTTACTTGTCTCAATTTTTTAAAAAAAGTTTGCTTTATGAAGGCAAGATATAAAACTTAAAAATCACCTTTAATGGCTGCTAAATATCCTCTCAGCTCTCTCTGGAGTCTGGAACCCTCTGCCTGCAAAAGAAGAAAAAAAAAGCATGGAAGTGAAAACACATCAGTTATGTTTAATGCCTTGAAACATGCATGCAGTACATCTAACAACTAAAAGCAACTTCAGGACCTATCTAATTAATAGTGTCACATGTTGCAAGCATGCACAGTTTCATATAAAAAGAGGGCCTGGCAAAGAAGGCTTGCACAGTGTACTCTCTAGGCTAGAATTTCTGCATTTATTTTAGCAATCATCTGTACAGGGAAGAACTCTACCCAAAGAAAGACAGGTAAATTTTACAGCTAAGGTATAGTTCAAGTCAGCTGGGCCTATGGCCTAATCTGACACACAAAGAAGTATCATCAAAACTGGTGAACTTCCACTGGAAACCACTCAAATGAGGCCAGTCTAGATCCGAAGAGAGTTCTACCCTTACACAAGTTGTTTACTATATTTGCAAACAATTTCCCCAGTATTCTAAAATTTTAACATTTTGAAAGCAAATAAGTAATAAAATATAATAACATTAGTTACATTTTTTTGCTTGCATAGTGCATCTTGCAGTCTGCTGTGAAATCTTGACTCTTTCTTTGGCAAATACATCAAAATTATCTTTCTTTCTCTTATACCAACAACCTTGTCAGAATAGAGAAAACAATGGATTTTGTTATTTTATCTCTGACTGTACCACAAGTTGGACTTCACAGTTCTTAGGATTTGCAAAGAAACCTGCAATAACCTGCAATAAATTTGCAAATAACCTTTACTTATTGCTAAAAAGATGCTGTCCAGGACACCTTCAATAGCCTGAAATTTTTTGAAAGAGTCCGCATTTGCCAGTTTCCAATATTTTTCAAATAATTTTTTTAAGCAGTTGGAAACTACAGGAGTATCAGCTTGCAGTCATCTTTTCTCACATACAGCTACACCGTGTGGAAAAATCAGAAACAAAATATCACTGACAGCTTCAAAATACGACTGACTGCTTTGGAGTTTCGTATTTTCCATGTGAAAAACAGAATCTAAAGGGTGCATGTGAATAATGTGAATATTTTAGAAGGCAGAAGGTATAAGATATTATAACTCAACTCAAAGGATGTCTTCTATCAGTAAAGGATTTGCCATCAGCAACTTCAATGCTCAGAGAATTCAGACACAGAGGATCATAAGAAATTCAGTTTGATAGGGGCTATATGATGCTTAAAATCCATCAAAGCTGCCGCCATGTTAAGTCAAAATTGTGGTTCTGAAAAAATATTTGTCTCACCAGTACATAGAATACAATGCAGGTCACACCCACCAAACTCACTTCTCTCAGCTTCTTGAAGGGAACTGAAGGCCTTTAGAATGGGATCTTCAACAGCCCCACCCCCATCTCTCAAATTGTAGTGTACTATAAGAAGAGAGCAACTGTTTAATCTCCTGGAAATATTAAAGAATTTGGAAGGTAAAAATGCCTGTGTGGGCCTAGAAAGCAGACTGAATTCACTTTATGAATTCAAAAAACAGAAGCTTCCTTTTACACTAATTTGATCTGAAACAAGTCACGTACAGCTCTCAAATCCATTAATCAACTAAAATCTGAGCACAGGAATACCACCAGGGGTATACCACCAGACCACCAGAGTGCTATCTGAAAAGCTGCTGGGTAACAGCAGGTATGAGCAGCCAGCCCGCTAACCATTCTCTGGTTTGGGACCATATTTGATGCTCCAAGGAAAGGCAACCTCTTCCCCTGCTTTGGAATCAAAGCTGCCTATCAAAACAAGGGCCAGACAAGTGCACGGTGAGTATCAGTGGATTTAACCTCAAATTTAATTACTTGCAGAACAACAGAAAGTTCTGAAGTAGTAGCTCGATGTTGTGTCCTTTGAGAAAATATTATGCATACATTTTAATACTTCTGTATTTAAATACTTTTAATACTTTTGTATTTTATTTATTACACTTTAATACTTTTAGCAGAAGATACTACCCTAAAGTGTCATTGCAACACATTATTTCATGCTACATAACAGAGCAGAAGCTAACTTCATTCTGTGCTCAAGCAGTAGGCATGGAGAATCAGAAGTTGTCTGTTTTCCATGGACCAAGGCATTAAGTGATCAATGCTTCTACAGAGGAAAGGAGATTGTAGCCAGGAGCAAATTTCTTGATCTCATGTCTGAAGAGAAGGATCAGCAAATACTTGACAGAAACTAGATGGGAGTTGCCCTTTCATGCATGCCAGTCTGCTCCTGGGAGGATCCCTTGTACTGTGAGAAGTCACATGAAGGCACAGAAGTTATGTTTTAATTTCATACCTTCTTTGGCCTGAGCTAGTGTGGTAAAAATGGAAGGTATAGAAACTTGGTTCTTCATCATAGTCCAGCTGGATAGGTGACTACGTAGTAGCAATTTTTAGTTACTGAAAAATCTCTGGTGTTCCAGAAGCAGCAAACCACAGTTGGAAGGGTGAGAACCTCCTTAGCTGATTTCATGTCCAGTTTTATTCATACACATGATGTTTTGTCACTAGGACTAAGCAGCACACCACAAATGTCAGGGAAACACATTGCTCAAACACTCTGTTTATAACTATACTGCTGTGCAGCTTTACAACTGCTACCCTAAACCACTATTAGATCTGTTATGCTTGGTTAGCATTGTGAGTCATCAGGAACTGCTGTTCAGGGAAATGTGTAAGAAAAAGTCAAAGCAGTAAAATGATGTAAATATTTTGCCGTATGTGCTGTTATGAGTTCTGACACTTCATTAAAAATAATAATTTTAATATGGATCTCCCTCAGTCTAAGTTATTAACAGGCCACAAACACCTGAAATATCTAAACATGATAGAGTCATATGACCTTTCCCTCATTATCAATTGTTGTGTGATGTGACACTGAAAAATCCATGAGCAAGGGCCGGCTCCTACTGAATCTGAGAGATATTCTCTCAGTTCCAATGGCAACAAAATTAGACCTTTCTAGAAATACCAGAAAAAAAATTAGCATCAAAAGCCCTCAGCCCTGTGAATTCTGAAAAATGTGTATCTGGTCTACACATTTTCTATAGTAAATTCATTATTAGTGAAGACAGATATACTTTTGTCATCTAACAGACTAATGAAAATTCATAAGAAGAAAATACTGCATTGCTGACTATGCACTAGTTTTCTTTTAAATTTGTAGCATTTAAGCATATCTTAGCACTGGAAGTAAGAAAAAGAGCCACAGAACTGTTGGCTGTGAGACTGACAAAACCTAAAAAAAGTTAATGATGAAAACTAAAACGTCATAGTTTCTGTCTAACCAGCTCTTGCTTCCTGTGGATTAGAAAATCTGTTGCATCCACTCAGAAATTAAAGATCATCTTGCCTCCACAAAAGTTGTAATTGGATGTCCTATTTGCTAGGAATCATGAATTTACAGCTTTCCAGTCAGAACAGAAGAGTTTGATTTTTCTATCATGTCACATACAGGATGTAAACACAATACATCTTTCCAGGAAATGTTAGCACATGAATGACATACAAAACCCAAATGTATCAGTCCAATTTAGTGAGAGGCAAGAGCATTAAAAATATTGAAACGGAAGCACAGGGTAATTAATAACATATATAATAATAATAACAACAACAACAATTAAAAATGGCAATTATTAATGCAGCTCTAATTAATACCAGAATTTCATCATTCTATTGCTAAGACATCAGAGAAATAGCTGAAAAGAAAACATTTTTTGTATCACCTGGAAGATATTCTTTATTGTAATGTGCTGTTACTTGTCACAGTGTTGAGCAGTGCTGTCTCTTGTTCATAAACACTTTAGGTACAATTTACTGCTAGGTCTTTTACAGAACTATGTAGTATGAATAACTTTTAAATTAAAAGAAGCTTAACATAATAAAAGGCTACTTGGACAAATCTGTAATTCAATATAAAATCTATCTTCTTTCCAAAGTACTCTATTTTATCAATGTCATCTTTTAAAAGACAGGTGTCTGCTGTGGAAGGCAGGAACCTCTCTTGCAATGGAGAATATGACCCCCTTCCATCCGAATTATTATAATTTTGAAATTAAGGGGCTTTCAGACAAAGATATAAGAAAAGGAATAATGTTTTTTTACTAGTTTGCATATGGATAACAAGGCAACAGTGGGAGTGACAACAAACAGAACCACAAACCCAGTAACAGCCTTCACTCGCCGGCAGGCGCTTTCCCCTTTGGTGTAGTTGCGGTCACAGTCAGCAAGGGCGCTGTTGGCTCCTGGCCAGGCAGGGAAGGTGAGATGCAGCTGCAGGGGACGCTGTGCACACGTTTCAGCCGCCTCTCCCCACACCGTAATGGTGGACACAGCCGGCAGAAAGGGACGGAGAATGGGCTTCCATTACAAACTCATGGGGGGCAGCCAGTCCCGGTACCCCCTCTGGATAGCAAAAGGAGCTGTAGCAGGCACTTCGGAAGCAGCAAGCTGGAACAGCAGGGATGAGCAAGATCCCGGAGTGAGAAATGAAATGTATGAAATGTGTCAGAAACTCCGCAGCCATAGCTGGAGCTGCAGGGCGTCCCGCCAGGCAAAGGGCTGTGGGGCCACAGCAGAAGAAGCAGGGCAGGGCTGGGCTCCAGTGGCGGCAGTGAACTCCGCCCCACACCAGTAAGCAGCAACTCCATGGTCCTCCTCCAAAGCCAAGGCTAAGACAGCTAGGAGCTGCGCCCAGCTCCATTTTTCCCAGCCCAGTTCTTGCGGTATCTCTGTCCCTCCAAGAGAAACCTCCCAGCCAAGAGAGTAGCCAGCTGCACCCTTCCTGTGGCAACTTCTTTTTTCTCTCTTAAGTATCAGTCGTGATGGTTTCTTAATGAGAGATGGGACAAAATTTCATGAGAGAAAGAAACAAAAGGAAAAATCCTAAACCCTAACAATCAGGTTCCTTATATTCCCTAGAACTGTCTTCCAAATTCTGGCATATTTTTCTTAAAGAAATAGATTTTCTTTTTTTCTTTTTAAGCTCTAAGAGATTTGGGTTTGATTTGGGTTTTGCAATATTTATCTACTGCATTACTTGAAAAAATTGGGTTTGCGACCTTCTCTGGAAACACTGAGGTTTTAGGCATAACACTATCTTCCAGGAGAGCACCAAACTTGTGGCCCAGCCACTAAGAAGGCTCAAAAATAAGAATTTTGTTGTTCTAGTTATTAAGTAGCATGTCGAATTGAAGTAAACTGCATCAAATGAAACAGGCTTCTCAGATGATTTACACTAATCCAAAAAAACCCATCAACTCTAAAGGCAAGAACCAGGGAGGCCTGCCTTGTGTTAGTAGCAATGCCCAGTAGGCAGGTGAGAAAGCTCTGTGCCTTCAGAGACGCTAAACCAACCCTTTTACTGAACCATCAGTTTCTGTTTCATATGAGGACTGAACAGAAGAATATGTGGCACTCACCTTAAGTGAAATTCCAGCCTTCCCTCACAACTAAACCCTAACCATTCTACCTTCACAGTTAGTACCTTCACATCATCCTTTAAGTATATCATGGCCTCAAAGTAGGGCCCAAAATAACGGTTTTAATTAAAAATTGGGGTCTGCAGAGGAAGCAAGAATCTACAAGTCCATGGCTAAAAGTAATGTATACACATTTCAAGCTAGACTTTCTGAACATCTATTTGTGCCTCTCTTTATGCCTGTGGCTGCATACCTGTAACTACATTTGTAAATAATGTACATAAGCTATGTATTAATGGATCAGGTAGAAAACTGTCCAGAACTGTTTGCTGTGAACTGCATCATGTTCAATCCATGTCTTATATCTCAGAGCTGGGCTGTTAACTATCCCCATGGTCAGTTATCCCAAAGGGGTCCTGAAGAAACATATATAGATCTCCTTTAAAAATAGCCAGAAATAACTTTGAACATTCAACTGCACTGGGGAGAAAACAGTACAGTTACTAAAGCTGCAGAGGCATAATAGTTTATATCCAAGGGGCAGTCAAAACTTGCACAGTGTGACAATGGTTTGGACTCTGAATTTGGTGCAATCAATGGTCAGAATCAAGAAAGAAAAACATTGCATCAGCTGCTCTCTCATTTTTGAAGAGGAGTCAGTTGAAATGCATGTGAGCTGTCCATGCAGAGATAATTTTGTAGCATAAAACAAATTCACCTTCCTGAATATCTTGCCTGATTGGAAATTAATGAGATTGAGATGAGATTTAATGGTACACCACATTTCTTCTTGTCTTGGGAAAAACGACCTTTAAGACACAAGGTAATTACTAAATACATTTCAAGATGGAATGGAATCAGCAGAGAAATCCCTCTCATGGTCTCAAAGTACATTGTACCTTTCTATGGATTGTGTATATATATATATATATATATATATATATATATATATAATATATATATATATATAGTATAGAGTGTATTTGACTTAGAGATCAGCCAGTAGCTGAAGTACACTTCTGGTTTACCCCAAATGCTTATCAGACTCAGTCCCCCTGAATGTAAAGACTTATTGGCTCACAGAAAAAAGCCCTCTCCCTCTAGTCTAGATTGTGTTTTTCTACATCTGGTTTACTTTGGAATACCAGAGACACTTGGTATCACTTTTATTTAGCAAAGGAGTCTTGTATGGACAGAACTGTACTGAACACATAATAGCTGCAGCTTAACAAGTACCAAGTACTAAAGTACCCTGCACTTTAGTATTAGATTCTACAGACAACCAAGAAAATTTGATTATCAGCTAATGAGAAAGAGTGTCACCCACTCAGACTAATTTTAAAGTTCACACTTTTTGTTTACTACCTGGATTCTTTAGTCCATCTCAACACTATGTACAAGACCTGTAAAATGAGGGGGGTCTAAATGGGGGACGTAAGATAGGTTTAAAGATGGTCAGATAGATATATGAGATAATTACAAATTCCTAGAGAAAATAAGATTTTGCAAAACACAGATTGAATTTAATGTTATTGAATTTAATATATGTAATACATATTGAAGCTCCCTTTCTTAATCATGTTCTTCATCCAACTCTAGATTAAGACACTTATCACTGTCTACATGAGTTGGGTGTCTCCCCTTGTCATAGAAACAATGTAGATGTCTTAAGAGCAACCTGTGGAGTCAGGAAAGCAATTAAGAAAATCCAGTAGTCAAAACCATTCACTCCAGTATAGTTATCTAATGCTGTTTGTGATACATCCACAAATAGCAAACACAGCTGGTCCTTAGAGACCTAACCAGCAAGGAGACACTAGGGCCTTGCAAGTGGCAACAGATGCCAACTTTTAGACAACTAACCCAGAACCCTCACAACAGTTGGTGAGGGTTGTACCAGGAACCACAAGTGACCCCAGTGGAGGCTATGCCCTCACTGATGGGTGCCATCCTGCACAGTCTGGGACAGGTGGGCAGAGACAGTGACTGGTAAGAGGTTTCACTGACAACCCACAACCTGGTAAGGGTTTGAACCAGGTCAAGGATTTGTCTGGGAGATCCAGATGGGAGGAGCAGGTGATGCAGCTGAAACATGGGTTCCCTAGGCATGGGAATGACTCTGTGGGTGTAATTTATGCCAAGGGCTGAGCTAAAATGGGACTCCTGGGTCCACGTGCAGGATTAGTGGACCCAGACAGGGCTGATCAGAGACATTAAGGCCCTCAGATGCCCCCGGGAAACTGATGCGTTTTTGCCTTGCTCTCCCAGACCCTGCTGCCCAGTTCAGCACAAGCATCAAGGGAATACCCAACTCCTGGAAACACAGACACCCAGGTTCAGGTGTTGCAATCTGGAACTGGATCACTCTCTAGGCGCAAGGTTCAGCTGCCAAAACACCTATGTCTGTTGCAGCTGGAGATGCCACATGGTAGCCAGGATAGCAGGTATAATATGGGACTGTGGTCAAAGCCATATGTCTTTTTCTGGAGCAATGTCTGCGGGCCAGGTGGGACACTGTGAGGCACATCTGGCACCTGTATGTAGGTGATGAATCTCATCTTGGTTATCTTAATTCATGAGTAAGTTTTAAAAAAATCAGTGGCACAGCTGATGCAAAAAGAGCACTTCAGAAAATGTTAATTGCCTCACAAACCAAGTCTTAGACAATGTCATGACACAGCTGTAAGGTAGCCAAGCATGCTTGTGTGAAAGAAGATTTTGACAGGATAAACCTTTTCAGGAACCATAACAATTACACCCAATGAGCAGCTCTTACTACTAGGTGCACATTAAGTAAAACAGTCCACAGAAGCAGGTTCTGATCACTCAACAACAGTAAAAAAAAGGCTCTTCTTTTTCACCTAATTATATCTATAAACTATCAACAATAGCCTTTGACGTTTTGCTTTTTTTTCTGACAACATGCCATGGGAAGCTGCTTTTGTAGTAACAACTGTTATATCTCCTGTTTATATATATACAGTACATAATATTTATGGGCTTAAGCACTAAAATATATTTTAACTGTGGTATGTAAAGTGAAAGAAGTCTCATAACTACATGTAGAAAAATAAAGAGAGGCAAATATGCATATAATGAAATAGAATATTGCTCTCTTAGAACAATAAAGCGTGACTTTTAATGACTGTGAGTCATTAAAATATATGGGAATAAAGGTAACTGCTACTGTACTCCCTGTAAAAAACAGAACATGTAAGATGCAATTGCTTGAAAATAGATGGAATTTCTGGTAAATCCTCAATGGCCTTTGATGATAATTTCACAATAGAAATGAGAGAATTATGCAGAAATTCTCTTATTTTCCCCCTCATTCTGAACTTCAGAGTCGATTAAGAGGCTGAGCGTATTTACAATTAGCTGTGCAGAGATAAAGGTTTAAATCTCAAGAAATTTCTTACAATAAAATGAAAATCTGTGTCATACTGTCATGTATGAGTTTATATGCTCCACAAGCTTTGATTTAGAGTGGGAATTTTCAGTTTACAGCTCAAGTGGAAGATGAAAACCAGCTGTATTCATTGCTTAAAATCTAAATGTTTTTCTGTTATCATCAGCTGCAGGAGCTTAATGGTTTTGACAGAGAAAGTCCTGGGGCTCTGCAAAGCAACTTTGCTCTGTTCTCTCTGGACATGGGATGACTCAGTTTCTCCACAGTGATTCATCTGGGTAATTAAACTGTGGGTTGTCAAGTCCAGAAGAGGCTCTTATCCAGTTGTATTCAGAAAGAGATGGGAATGGATGACTGGAGAATCTAAATGACTATTTTCTCCAGACAGATCTGCTGCACTGCATTGGTTTTGCATGGCCTGGTTTTTGGCAGCCAGAGGTGGCTTCTGTGAGAAGCTGTAGAAGCTTCCACTATGTCCAGCAGAGCCAATCCCTGATGGCTCTGAAGACGGATATGCTGCTGGCCAAGGCTGGGCCAATTGGAGGTGTTGGTAATGCCTCTGTGATAACATATTTAAGAAAAAAATGTTTTAAAAGTGTGCATGCACAGTTTTTTCCTAGCCAGAGGAGGAGGAGGTGAGAACATGGGAGGGAAACAACATGGAGACACCAAGGTCAGTGGGGAAGGAGGGGCAGGAGATGCTTGAGGTGCCAGAGCCAAGATTCGTCTGCAGCCTGTGGTGAAGATCATGGTGAAGCAGCCATGCCCCTGCAGCCCATGGGGGTCCATGGGGGATGCAGAGATCCACTGGCACCCCATGGGGGAGGTGCTCACACTGGAGCAGGTGTGAGCACCTCCTCCTGGAGGAGGCTGTGATCCAGTGGAAGACCCGGTGGATAGAGGGGGCCCCGGCTTCCAGGCTGGAGCAGCCTGTCCTTGGAGAACCACACCCCGTGGTAGAGTGACCTACACTGCAGCAGTTTTGGGAGGACTGCCTGCCCATGGGAAGGAGTCAAGTTGCAGTAGTTTTGGCAGGACTGCTGCTCATGAGATTTGGAGCCATGCTGGAGAACTTCACAGAGAACTGTCTCCCTTGAGAAGTGACCCCATGGTGTAGCAAGGGAAGGACTCATCTCCCTGAGTAGTGGAGGAAAACCTCAGGTGACAAACTGACCCAGACCCTCAGCCCCCTGTCTCCCTGTGCTGTCGGTGGGAAGGAGGGAGGAGTTGGGGGAAAAAGGTGTTTTTAAGGGCTTATTTTACTTCTCATTTTTCTCCTCTGAGTCTGATAGTAATAAATTCACTTTGTACCTTTAAGCTCAGCCTGTTTTGCCCTTGGAGTGTTTTCTCTTGGTCCTTATCTCAACACATGAAGCCTTCATTAAATTTTTCTCTCTGCCCAGCTGTTGGAAGGGAGGGTGAGTGAGTGGCTTTTGTGGGTGCCTGATCTTTGGCCAGTATCAAACCATGACATGCATGTATCCTTACACATAGCCTTCTTCTGAGTTTGGTACAGGCCCACCATCTAATCTGCTATTCAGGCATGATTTCAGGTTTTCAATTTTCTGTTTCTTGGAAAATGAGCACTATGCTCTTTCCTTTATCCTTTCATTGGGCTGAACTGGGAGTCCTCATTTATTATCTTTGGAGAGTAGTAATAAAAAGATCATTCTATACTTAAGGTTAGTTGATCTCTCAAGGGTTGCATGCTCAGTAATGCAGGCAAGCAAGATAGACCATTTTCACAGCTTTCAGCTTACCAGGATCCTCAGGGCACACATAGCACCAGCTGCAACAAAGAACTTGCAAAGAGACATAGAACTGAAGTTATAGTGCTCCTCAGAATGAACTGACAGTAGGTGAGGTGGCCAGGGAACAGACAGATCATTGGTAAATGAGATTGCAAGAAACAAAGTAAAGCTTGGACCTCCTCTCAAATTTCCTCTGCCATGAGCTTGCTAGGTCAGTGACCATCACAGAGACAAATAATCCCGGAGGAAACTGAAAAAGATGGCACAGCCTCTAACAGGGTTGGTCGTTCTTGCAAGCCTCCTGAATGGCCCACAGCAACACCGTGGTGAGCTTCAGCACAGAGATACATCCACCAGATTGCCTTTTTATATTTTAATATCTAGAATTTAACTTTATCTAAAGCCTCTAGAGTTGCAGAATGAACTTCAAAGCAGGACTGAATACAAACCAAGAAGAGATGGCTTCCTGAGTTCACAAAAGACAGCAGTTCTGCATGGCATTAATCAGTATGAGTGACAATTCAGATGCACATTGTAATGCTTCATACCTTTGCATTGCTATTAAATTGTAGATAAAAAACATGGACAAAACTTAGAAAATTTAAACTATTTATATGTTTCTTATTGGTGAACATGGCAGAAACAGTGCTTTTGCAGCATTTTCCCTGTTGTATTTGAAGAATTGAGCACAACAGAACTTCTTGAAAGCACAGTAAGCATGTGTGACTAGTTCAGTCACACATGCTTACTGTGCATGTGTGACTAGTCACTCTCATTTGGTGCGTCAGTGCACCTAGCCTAATCTGTATGCAACTGTTGTGACAACTGTAGTAGTTCCCTTTGCAGTCACCCCTCCCTACCCAATTTCCTCTCTGGTCCCAACTCATATTTGCATTTAGGATTTAGCATCATGCAGTTCCTGCAGAGTACTTTACTGTTTATTATTGCCTCTATGTACATCAAAGAATGAGGAAATAAAAAGAAAGTAATGCTAATATCCTCCTTAGATCTAAGCAAGATTTTCAGCTTAAAATCACCATTACAGAAAATTCTTGGTAAAGGACAGAAAAAACCCAATACTTGAGATATCATTTTGCTTAAAAGGATTTTTTTTTCCTCTTTCCCCTCTTGTTTGTCTCAGAATTTTGTACTAAGAGAGAAAAGTACCACAAATTCAGTTTCTTCATGGAGATGCTCCATTTGCTTCTACACTGAAGAAACCCCTCAGAGATGTACCTTATTTCTACAAACACACTTACTAGTGTGTTTGTAGAAATACACTTACTTAGCTGTGCAAACAGCTGGGATACGGACAACAAGGATAAGCAACAACATCGAATAATCAAAAGGTCAAGTCAAGAAGACTTGGAAAAGTGGAAAGGGAAGAAAAGGGAAAATATAGCATCTTTGTAGGGTTTCAAAACTTCTGTTAAATCCCACCATCTTCCTGACCTCAAGAAATTTGAGGAAAGAACTGCCCATCTCAGAGAAACAGATTCTTTTACTTCCCAGTATTCCTCTCTTTGGCGAAGAGGAAAGCTCAATAGCTTTTGAAACCTCCCTCTCTTCTACACTGAGAGGAAAATAAAGGCAAAGTGACAATAAGATGCAGAAGAGTTAATAAGCATTCTAGCAGTCAGGATACAGGCTTTGTGTCTACATGAAAAGGAGGAAAGTGCATTTGGTAGAATAGGACTGATTCAGAGGAGAAACTGCAAACACTGACATGAGCCAAATTTTAGATTGTGTAAAATGTGTGGGAATAGCTCTCACTCTCCAGTTCCTTTCTATAGGAGCTCTAAATAACAGCTCACAAAGACGACAGATATGTCAGTTCATACTTATGTAACAAGACTATTTTCTTGGTGGTATTACCACAGTTCATGGTAGGTATTAATTTGTGCTACAAATGTACTATATAATAAATTGCAATTCATCCCCTCAGAGCCAAAAAGTCTATCTAACGAAGCAACAAGTAATTGGGGCTAGAATTTAGGACTGGACTGGGAGTAGATTATAAACTTCTTGGAGCACCTTTAGTTTCCTATGTTGTGTTTATAACACTAAGAGTAATTGAGCATTGCTGCCTAGTTATGCTCCATCAGCACTGCCACCACAGACCTCAGCACCCACGGGGAACTTCACAACACATGTGCAGTCCAAAACTATTAATCTGCTCACTCTTATTAAACCAGTATTTTATACAGCACTGATGAAAGCAATCCACCAAATGAAACCATGTAAATACTTCTCTTTCTTTGTAACAAGGCGTCCACAAAGCTGCATTTAGTTCAGGTTGGGTTCTATTCTTAATTACTGGTGAAAATGTACTGTCACTCTGATCTCAAGCAGTTTAAGTATGGTGATGTTACATATGAAAACAAATGTCCTTTTATTTTCAGCCCATATTTTAGTGCTCTGCATGGACAAATGCAACTGTTATCTCTGTTTTGAAAATTGCAGAACAAAATCTTGTACCCATGAAAAAACAGAATCTTACCTGTTCCCCTGCAACACCTTCAAAAACAGCAAGTTAAATATATTGTATTCTTAAGACACAACTAAAAAAATGAAAAAATAACTGACCTCTTGCCGTTTGAAATTTTGAACGTATTCTTCAAACTGTTCATCTTTAGTTTCATCTGCTTTTCCTAGTTTTTGAAGAACCTATAGTGAAAGAAATAAGGAATAATTTAATATTTATGACACAAATCAAAATATCTGCTACTTTCAACACTTCTGTTCTTGCAGTTAGACATTGTCCTAGGGTGAGGTTATGATGCTTGTATTCCCAATCGTGTAAATAGCATTTTACTTTTCAGAGTGATTTGTGCTCTACAATTTCCAAAATGCACACAAGAAACTATTCTGGAAAAAAAAAAAAAAAGAAAAAAAAAAAAAAGAAGCAGGAAAAGCAGGAGTATGGGGGTGTGTGTGTGTGTATGGAGTCCTTGGGGGAAATGCTTCTTATTTTTTCAAAGCAAGAAAGAATGAGAGAATTCTGCTGGCACTACAAATTGTCCTCCAATTCAGACGAAGAAAGAAAAAACCTCATCAGGTTTTTCTTCTCAATACATTTAACAGTATTAACATTATTCTTATCTGCATGATTTTCAACATAAAGTCATAAAATTAAAGAACTGTAAGGCTGACGGCTATTTAAAACATAGCGTTCATTTTGCTCCCCTCATTAATTCATAAGTAGATTGTCATCCACTAGATAATAAGTGTGCTACAACAATTCAGCAATAAGAGCTATTTAATCATCAATCTCAAAAGTCATTTGATGCAGCTACACTTTGCACTGCATTTAACCACAATAAACTAGTCATTCTATTATTAAATCCCATTGCTATCCATTCATTGTAATCTGAAGACTTAAACATAGCTGCAAATAGGCTTCACCCTACTTGTAAAGCAATCCCCAAATCTTTACAGAGTAGTTGTTTGTAGGAATGAACCATCCCACAGATTGATGTTCAAATTGCTCTCCCATTACAAATTGACCAAATGATCTATTTGCACAGTAAATAACAAAACCAAACAAATTAAAACAAAACCAAAACAAAACCCAGAAACCCCACAAAACTGAAATGGTAGCAATTAGCAGATGCTATGAATAAACATATAAACATTATAACCTATTCTTCTCAAAACAAAGAATGTACAGCTCCAGTACTATGATATTCTTTCCCAGACCACCTTCTTCTCCCAAGTCCAGCCAGCCTCACAGCACAAAATCAGGCTGCACAAAGGGGTGATGAGCATTGCTACTGTGGAAACCAGAGGTCAAGATAATAATGAACGTGATGCAATGCCACCTGTGGACATGGCATATGAAAGGAAGTTTTGACATAATTACAGCAGAAAGACTGAAAGAATGATATCAGAGAAGAAAAAAAATATATAGACTAGCCTTTTGCTGCCAATAGCTATGTTCATTTTCCTGGCATATGTGGGCATTTTTAGTTGCTTTTAAGACAGTTAACTAGTCCCAAAAACCTCATACACTCTCATCACCAACCTCTTCATAACATATTAATAAGTATCACAGATAATTATAAAGTGAAATAATTTAACATTTTTAATCATCACAGGCCTTCATATTGCTCCTTGTCACCAATGAGCCAAACAGGCTGCCCCCAGCTGTGGCACCGCTTTGATCTGCACCAGGGGGCTTTCTGAAAATCCAACATGTTTCTTTCAAAGAGGTGGTGGCCATGTAAGCCTCCTGACCATGGCAATGCATTCAAACCACATTTGAAGCAAGAAGCATGTTAACTGTACTATGAGCATTCATAACATAGGTAACAAACTACAGCATCAAAAGTTGTCATGATAGACTCTTTTTTTCCATATCAATGGCACACATTCACATTTTCAAATGTGCCTCAGGACCAAGAGTGCAAGGCTCAGAAGGGAACAACCTCCTGTAGCACCTACCTCCTATGGTTTGGGGTTTTTTTAGCCTAACTCCAGCTTTCCATTTATATACAGATATTTAGCTGAACCAAGATGCAGTGTTACAATTTAGCCCCTACAAACACCAACCCTAATCTTAATACAGATAATTTATAACATAGTTTCTCAGTTTTGCCAATTCAAATCAAAACTGTATAAATGTCATATGGTTGGATCTAAAAGTTCCAAGATAGAGACTAAAGAAACTTGCCCTCGTGGAAGTCCTGCAGCTCATGCCATGTGCACAGATAACGGGTTCAGTTACTCTTTTGCTGAAAGCAGTCCTAATCCCGGTGGAGTGAAAGCAGTCCTAATCCCGTTGGAGCAGACTGTGGCTAAAATAAACTATTCCTCACAGGTTCTTTTAGATCCCACCCATATAACTCCATGGACTAATGAATGTGTAGCTCAGCCTTTTACAACCAACCTATTCACAAGTTTACCATTGGTTGTCTAAACAGAAAAGTGGCCAGGTTGACATCTGTAGAAACTGACCTACCTTTCAGCTCTTGTTTGTGCACTTCTGTCTCAAAGTGGAAGTTGCTTGTCAATAGAAGTCTATAGTTTATTTTTGCTCAGTTAGGTCAGCACCTATAGGGTGTTTTCGGGGTAGGACTAAAGCTGGATGAAGGCTTGTCTGCCTTACATGTGGGTTACTCTAAGTCTACCACCCCCACCATGAAAATTTTAAATATCTTGTTCATCTTGTTCTGTAGAATATCTGGGTTAAAGTCAGGGTTTGGTCTATGGAGAAGGTTAGGAAATGGCAAGTAGCACTAGGTTTAGAACAACAGAAAATAGACTTGAAACACTCAGGTCATTGGAAAGCATCTGATGGTTCTTAATGGTAAAATTAAGGCTATGGTCAGGAGCAGCAGGTGCTTAATCTCCCCCTTAAGCCTCAATTTGACCACCCTTCTAGATAAGAATTAACTATAGTAACAGGAATAGCTCAGTCTATTTATTGGTGGCCCATGTGGAGGAGAGAAGGGTAGATAGATTGTGTTTCACAGAAGACTTGGCTCTACAACATGCTAAAGAATGGAAATCTGGACTGATAAGTGGCTAATATTTTACTTTAGGCCCAAGTGCTAAGTAATCCATATCATGGATTCAGGTTATTAGAAAAGAAAAATAAAATGCAGAGGAATCAAAGATCTTGAACATGTGGTGGCGTGAAGGGCTTGAGTGAAACCCAAACTTAGTGAAGGCACGTGGCTAGCTTTTTTTTTTTCTTCTTCTTAATATACCCATACAGAGAAATAAAATTTGAGGTTAAGTTTGAGAACATCTATCAATGTGTATGAACGGTCTGTATCACTTACAATAAGATAAATTTTAAAAATTAAAGAAATGGATACAAACTCAATCTCAGTAAATGTTCCATATTCAAGTTTTTTGCAATCTTCTGAAGACTGTATAAAATAGTTGATGAATATGTTCACCCTAATAAAATAAAACAGGATAAAAGCTACCTCATTTCATATAATTAAACTAACTCAGCTACCCCTAAGCTTCCTCTTAAAATGACAGAAAAATGTTTTTTTAAAAAGTATCTAAAGTGAGTATCAGTGTTCATCCAGCATGTTGCTAAAAATATATTAACTAAATAGTTAATTCTAATTAGCATTGAGAATGAAGTAAAAGCTAAATTTAATACAATGGTAAATTTTCATACGGTCAAGTAAAAACTTGTAGAGAGGAATTGCCAGGAAATGTGGTACTGACATAACATGGCAGATTCTACATCTAAGACACAAAATTTGAGTAAGAACATCAATCATGTCTGATGTAATTTATGAATGTCATCAAGAGTACTTCCATTTGGGGTTGCTGCATCTTCAAAAAACCTTTCAGATTATGTAAGACTAAACAATATGCTTTTAGTCTTTTAAGTGCCTCTATTTCCCATATAATACATTCAGTTTTATGAGGATCTTGAATTCAACTGAGCAATTTTAGAATAATTGTAATGTGAAGTTGTTAAGTGTGTGCAGCATACTGAAGAAACTAATATAGTAAAATAAACTACAGATTAGCTGGAGAAGGCTTGATTACACTGAAAACTCTTGTCTTGAGACAAGAATGAGAGTGTGTTACTACTTACTGAGACTACCACCCTGAGAGGCTAGCCATCATCTCCTAAAAAAGTTTTTAAGACTATGGCAATTCAAGGAAAGAAAAAAAAAAAAAACAAAAAAACCCAAAAAAAAAAAAAAAAAAACCAACAAAAAAACAAAACCACAAAAAACCAAACCAAAAAAAACCAAAAAAAACCACAACCCAGTGCTGAAGCTGGTTCTTTGATGTAAGCAGCTGCGGCCACCCAGGAGCTGCCTCAAGAGCAGCTCAGCTTCCTGCAGGGCAGCAGCAGGGTGGACAGGAAATGACCTCATCATATACATCAAGATACATCACCCCCAGTCACACATCAGTATTCTTAAAGAACAACCAACATATTTAAAACCACTCAGGCCAGGAAGATATGACTGCTCAGACAGAGCTACCCAGGAGAAGACTTCATCAGAAATTCACAGGACCATTAAAATACTGAAAAAAATTAAGCTAAGCTAATTTGCCAAAAGTAGCACAATTTAGGGTATAACAGAATAACCCCAGGAAAGCAAGACAAACACTTATGAGAGTTCAAAACCATTGTCATAGACTCTCTGTCCAAATTTTTTTTTACAACAGTAAAGTGCTCTGGATCTCAAGAAATGCATACTCATGCATCTATAACACTGTTCCCCAACAGTTTTACAACAACATTTCACAACATTTTTTTTTTCTTTTTGTTTTACCTAATACCATACTCTTCTACAACCTGTAAAAGAAATACTAGGGCTGCATGACTAATATGTGCAATTTTCCAGAGGAGTTTCAAGATGGTACTTCTGGGCAGAAATTGGTTAAAATGAAAACCAACCATGCAGGAGAAATAATTTTAGAGTCACCCTAGTGCAAAACATCATATGGATATCAGCAAATGCTCGTAAAATTTAAAGAAGTATTTGGCCAATATAAAATAGAAGCTTTGAAAGAAGCTTCTTATGATACACAACAATGCTTATCTGGCATTTAAAAAAAACAGAAACACAATGGCTTAAGTTTGAAGCAAACATGACTGTATTTTAACTTACCTAACTATAAAATAGTATATGTCAACTCATAAAGCAAAAATACATGACCCTGTTATAAATAACTATGTAGTTTTTATCTTTTGCTATTAGGTTTTGTAAATTATGTTGATATAGTACAGTTTGTAATCTCTTTTCAACTGCTTTTGGTATAGTATAATTTGTCAGCCTTTTATGGTTAATACCCTAATCCCTGTGTAGATTGTACATCTTAGTGTGATAAATATATATTATAGTTTAAGCTTTTGCAAAATATTAAAATAGAGGATATGTACTGTGTATTATAACATTAACTTTTTTCAGAAGCAATTGTAGTTGTGAAATAATAATGAATGCCTTTATTTTTGTAACTAACTGACAATAGTGAAATAGCTAATGTTGATTGAAAGTACTTGTAAAAATGGCTAGAATGTGTGTATGATAAGATAACACTGAAAAAAACAGGCAAATAACACCCAAAGAGCAAGAAGGAATCTACCACTGATCCTTTGGCTATCAATAACTGTCAAACCACAGACCAGGGGGTCTCATGAGGAAATAAAATACAAGAATCTCAAAATCACATCTGCATTGTGGCATGTACTCTAGGAAGATAAGGCCAGGGGTCGAACTAAGATACCGAATTCTCAGAACATGTAAACTCAAAGGAATGTTTGAATATGTATAATTTTCATTAATATGCATTTGACCAATACAATAAGAAACTATATAAGAAGAGTTGTTATAGTTAACAGTGTGTTCTGGGAGCTTGCTGAGCACCCCAGTGCTGGATACTGTCCCTTTTATCCCTTATTAAACTTCTAAAAATTTTAAAGAGTGAGCCTTGTTTCTCACACACCCAAGCTTACCAGAGCCTGACGGTTATTCCAGACTGACAAAAAACTCCACCCCACCAATCAACTTGCCACAAGCCAGCCATCTCCTCCCACCAAAAAACCCTACACAACCACCACAAACACCTCCATGTTTAAAAAGACAATTATTTTCATTCAATGGGATGCTATACAAAGTGTCTAATATCACAAGACTATAAAACAGTGTCAAAGTAGAAATGTTAAGCATGGTCCATGATACCCAGCTGGTATTTCAGAAGTGTAGGAACAAAGTTTAAGAAACCCTGTTTGTTCCAGAAATAAAAGCTATCTAGGAAGATAACAAAGAAGTATTAACCCCAGTATGGAAATAATTTCAAAACTTATATACTGACTCTCACTCAAGCATGACAGCAAGGTGTTAAACACAAGAAATAGAAAACTCCAGAGTCATTGAAGCCACACAAGATTCTCACCTCCTCACAGTTAGCACATGGGATGCTGAAGTGAAAACAGGGAGAAAAATTACAAAGATGCTGCTTAGTTGTTCTGCTGCAAAGAGGGGCGGGAAGAGATAGTGCAGTAGATTACAGACATGCAAGTATTAAGTTTATGGATCTATTTGTTTACTGCAGCTAATAGAAAGCCTCCTCTCCAAAGAGGTAGCATTTGTATCTACTCAAGATCTAGTTGGGTGGCTTTTAATAACAAAACCAGCCTTTTCTGTCATGATGTCAAAGTCTACAGTCTTCTGCTTCCATTTCACTTCAGCATTGAAATCTCAAAATATGGTCAGTAAAAGAAGATGGACATTATGATATTTTTCAATACTGTTACACTGTAGGATTAAAAATTGGATGGATTTTCATTATTAGAAAAATAGTAAGATTTTTTAAAAACCTGTTAATTTTTTCTCTAGTGCTGAACACACCCAGTAAGTATAAATTACCATTTTATGACAGAGTTAAGATTCCTGTGTCTGAAATAGCATAGTGTATTGTGCAGTTTCAGTTCTGCTATGAATATTTTGATCTCATCATAGCTTTAATGCAACAAGCTCAATGGCTTTTCTTCTCTAAGCAGTTGACTGAATTTCATACTCTCCATACTATACAGTCACACGCTTTCCAAAAACACAGCCTTGCCCTTGTACTCCTGCTGCTATTTCACCATTGCATTCCTGCAAAAACAACAGCTGACAGTGAAATGTTTGCTGAACCCTCTGTTCTCATTAATATTTGCTGCAAGGTTGTTGAAAAAAATCCCTTTCCATTGACAGATTTTCAAAAGCCTGAAAACCTGATTAATACAGAACATTGAGCATTTTCCTATGAAATTTTTACCAAAGAAAATGCAGAAATCCACTACAATAAAGCTCTTCACTTATAATCAATTACTTTGTGAGGTGCTGGTTTCTGTTACTAATCTTATAAAATGACTGAACTTAGCTCAGGTTTCCAGATCAGCTTAAAGCCATCTGTGGTTACCAGTTCTTTTTTTCTGTGCAAACTGGCACTACTAATTACATGCAGAACAACTGAATATTCATTAAATTACAGAAAATCTTCACTGTCCCGTAATGTATTTTATATATTTATTACTGTACTGGTAATGGTTCCCCAGACTCCTCCTTACACTGGGCACAATAATGCTTATTTGTCCACCATTTACAGTTGAGTTTTATTGCTCAAGTTTGACACAGTGGATCATATCCTAGAAGAAAGACCATCGCAGTAAACTGCATTTGGGAATCTATTATTTAGTGGCATAATGCAGCTCCACAATTGCTATCCTAATGTATAACATAGGTAATTTCTGCTGTACAAAGTCAAAGAGAAGTTGTATCCTGAACTGCATGAATGCATGAAATATGGCCTGAGTAATGCTAGAGGGAAGCTGCTAGGTACCAGGCACTCTCCAGTATGGAAGAGCATAAAGACAATTCTACTGGTCCGACTAACTGTCCACGAAATATGGATCTAAACTCTAATGAACCTCTTTCCAAACCCTCTCAAAAGAAGATGACTAAGGAAGATACATGACAACTGTACAGTGATGCTGCTTCAGAACCTTCTCCTCTCTCACTAAAACTGAATTTCAGTGAATTGATGTTGTCTCTTCACATTTTGTAGACCCAGTGGATTTTTCTTATTGATGGACTGTTCTGCTGTTTGTGAAGTTCTGATAAGGTATTCACTGCTTAAAGAAGCAAAAAGGTATACTTCTCTTACAAATTATTTTTTTTTGTTAATTTTTTGTAAGCTTTTGCTTACTGGTGCTTTGAGTACTGTGAAATACCATGATGCATTGGAACAGTTTGCTTAAAAAATGAGAAGAGTACTGAATAATATCCAGACAAGCATAAACCACTATAATAAGCTACATTGTCATAATCAAAATTTAAGAGGGAAATGCAGCCTAAATGACAAATGTGAACATTACGCAATGAGAGATGATCATAGAAAATCTGCAAATTACAGAATCTAATTGTTCATCATTGCCCAGATAATATAAAAATTCTCTAAAGAGATCCACATAATAAACAAGATTATGGCTGTTTTTGGAATGAAGCCACAGACTTCTACCTTAGTCCTTGGTCATTTAGTTGAAACCAGAAAGAACTTTACACAGGACACTGACCTGCATATTGCAGTGTACCACACTATTTTCTTTGCAACATCCAGCAAATTTCTTTTACTAGAAGTGTGCACCTTTGCAAAATTTAACACAATAGCAGATGGTTACTGTTCAGCATTAAGTGTGACCCTAAGAGGTCCAGCAGTAAAACTTAGCTGGGCAGTAGAAATACAAGGAGACTGAAGGATGAGCTTTTAAGTTTACAAAGGCCTCATTTTGCTTATGAGAAGAGAAGGAACACTAACAGCTATGTCAGTATCCTGCTAGGGACTTCTGCTTTTCTCTTAGGAACCTAACACTTAATGCTATGGGGTCCCATGAGATAAGGCGGCTCATCATATACTCTCTGTCTGTATTCTGAACTGTGCTTTTCTCCAGTGGATGTGAAAACCCAGTACAGGTTCAAACAATAAAGAAGCTGTTCCCTAGACTGTGTGTGAGGCTAGCCTATATAACAGAGGACAGCATCAAGGTAGAGATGCTGGAACGGTGCATGGCAGGTGATTTTAACAGATTGTAGCTTAAACAGGAAAACAAAATGGAAAGAAACAATAAACAACATAGATCAAGATATAGAGAGATAAAAAGAGTGAGAAATCAAAGAAGGAATTAAGTGGGAGTGAAACAATTATGAGAGAATAGAGACCAAGCTGTAAAAAAAAAAAAATCAACTTTGAGAAATCACTGGTTTGATTCATTTGCCTTCCCAGGGTCATCTCAGATCACACAGGATATCTCAAACAGCTCTGTGCAGGTGGCAAATATGACATGGGATGGCAGCTTGAGGCAAGGCAGGATATAACTCAAGCAGCCTATGTGTGGGCTGCTGAAGTGAGCTATTAATAGCATAGCAACACCTATGCTTCTCAAACTTTTGAGTTTTCTGTTTCCTCACAAAATTGCTTAATACAATAATAGTGCATTTTTTGGTCACTTTACCAGTGAGCAAAAAATGTACAGAAAAGGCAAGTAACTTCTACACCAAGTTCAGAGAATTATAATCATATGCCAAAATCTGATTATTCTAGACTAGCATCTTTACCTCTGCGCCATCCTCATGTGAATAGCAGTACAGAAATCTGCTGTGTTCAGAATATCTGCACTAGAGCTATACAGAAGAGAAAGAATGACACAAAAAGGAATCTCAAAGAACGGCAAAGAGAATCTCTTTGCCCTTCTCTGATTTATATGAGTTGCTCTCATACTTCTTGAAAAGTTTGATTACTTCTTTTGATTGAACAAGGTTGAAATTGAACTGTCTGAATAATTAGCAATGATATTCTTGGCTGAATTTCTGTGCCCTTTACTGCATCCCAAATAAAGCAAAACATTACTCTGCTGAACTAAAAAAAAAAAAAAAAAAGAAAAATACTGTCATCTGCTGTTTCTGCCTGTACTTACTAATGTAGCTGAAAAGTAACTGGATGGCTTTCTAAAAGCGACCAGTGTGTCTCAGCCTTTGGCATACTAGCTGTGCACGCAGATTCACACTCTCCTCATTACTTCTTATTTTGTTCCCTCTCACCAGTTCCTCCACTTTCTTACTATGCTTTGGTTTGTTCTCTACCCTTACTGTTGAGCAGACACTTTCCTTAAAACTGCTTCCTCAAAACAACATCAACAATAGAAGAAATACTTTATTTACTGCCTTTGATAGCGTTTCAGTTTGTTCACGTGACTAATTTACCTGATCTACTAACTTTTGAGTTGCAAGCTTTTCAAAGCAAGAGACTATCTGAAATTCTGCCGCTTAGTAGCACTGAAGACAAGGGTTCTCAACTTGTTTGAAGATCCTACCAAAAAACATTAATTATAATTTAACTTCTGATGGCTATATTTACCTGATGACCAGCTAGTTCTTTTGCTGTCTATTTACTTGATACTCCTAGTCCTTAGGAATGAGAAAAAAAACGGTTTAAGCTGTCACTGATAAAATTTCTTCCACCATATTTCCAAGGAATTAAAAGCACAGAATCAAATACAAAACAGCTGCCATTGATAAAACTTCAATTTGAAACTTTTCAAATTAGATTTGGATCATTATTTTAAAATTAATTAATTGCCTACACAGAACTTTGTAAAAATATGCTTCTGAGATCTTGTTAGAGGAACATAAAAATCAACTACAAAAACACTTAGAACCAAAATCTTTTTAAGCTAGAAGCAGCCACAATCCAATAAACAATTAATTCTTCTGAACAGAAGGGCCACTAAGGCTCATCCTTGAGCAAGTCAACTAAGACAATTTATTATACCAAAGTCCTCTGCAGTGATAACTAACAGACAGTGTGGTAATTCTAAATGAAAATTTTCTGAGCAAAGAAGAGATATAGATAAGTTTGTAATTTATCTGTAGCTACCACAGTTACATTTCTTAATCAAACATTCAAATTCTACCCAGAAAAAGACAACTTTGTCCTTTACAGACTGTCTCTCTGGATTTATCGCAGCAATATATGTTGTTCTTGGCTGTTGGCTGTTAAAAAAAAAAAAATCAAACAAAAAGCTTTTCAGTCACATGACCAAATAAAAAGATCTCATTCAATAATTTAATATAACAGACCTTTAAGTGCACATGGATCCTCACACAGGATATATATACCAGAGTTTTGTTTATTCAGCTCTGACGATACAATTTCAGAGGATAACAGAATTTAAGGAATCTAGGATTTCACTTTCAATAGAGATGCTTTTCAGGCTATTTCCCCTTTTCTCAGTTCCAAGATCAGTGGAAATATTTCCTATTGGTCTTGGTTAAAATAAAACAGAACCAATTTTTAATAAAATAGATGGATTTGGTATTAAGTTGGTAAAAAACATTTGTGGCAAAATATGTCCTTTCAGTAGAATGATATGAAGTTGCTAAGTCTTATTTGATAGCATTATAGGTATCTCTTGATTACTTCTCATCACAGAAGGCAGACAGAGGTAATTTATGAATGACAACAATTTCTTCACTGTAGAGGAAGAACCAGATAAAATTTTTAAAGAAATTTTCAGAGTGGCTGGGGAAAAAAATATAAAGTATGTATTTTGATTTGATATAATAAATTTTTCTAACGATTTCCTGTAAGACTATAATTAAATATAAAATTACACTACATCAGTAACTATGCAGAAATTATGCCAACTAGAGACAAGATTACAGCCATTCATGGCATGGGTAAATTAACAGAGCTCACTTATTTCTCATCTCACAGTGTCGAAGAGCTAACAGGTTGATTTATTTTCCTTCCAGTTACATCACTATTTCTACAAGACAGGCTACTAGTGTTTTTGTGTCTTATCAGTTTGGCTTCTGAATTAGCCCATATGCTCAATGTAGCAATACAGATGCCTGATCTTGACTGCTTCCTCCAGTCTGATCTGTGACATTTCCACAGATACTTCTTGGAAAGGAATTGGCTGAGGATAGGAAGAATCACCCACATTTGATCCAGCATGCAGTGAAGTGAAGATGCTGCCCACCCAGAGGCTCCTTCATGTCCAGCAAGGATGGGATTTCTCTCTGCAGACTCAGATCAACCTTCATAACAGAACTGATATAATGGAGCACTGGGGAAGCAAAACCAAATGTTTCCAGCATGGTTTGGTAGCTTGCCAACAACATATTTCACCACCTGTTAAGACAATCTCATGTTATGCCACACATAGCAATGCAGTAAACGAAGATAACTTTGTCTAGTGCTTTGCAAAATATTTTCCAGATTGATGCTCATCTGTGCACGAATTTACTGTTTCTTGACAGATCATGAAAATATTGCACATTAAATATCAGTGATATGCCTGACATGGCAAAAGTTGCTGATGGAGGTACTTTTTACCACTGGGATGCTCGAAAACTCTCTCCTCTTTCCTCATCTGAAGGAAGGCAGTGACACTGATGGAACACTTCCAGAAAAATTCATTCTTCTCTAGATGGAATGATAAGTAAGTCTTTTTCAAAAAATTGAACTCCCAAAAGTATGAAAATTTAGATAGAACATATAGACTTGGTTCAGAAAATCTAACAACTTGGGAAACCTTTGAAGCCAGCCAGATCTGTCTTTCTTTTTTAAAAAATAGCTTTGTCAGAAATGCATTGATCCAAAAGAGATTTATTTCAGACTTATTGGAAGAATCTGTGAAGGCATAACAATCCTAACAATCACAAATTTCCCAAGATCATCTCCATAAAGAAATAACTAAACTGGCATAATATGGCTAGCATTATGTGCTAGCCAGGTATTTCTGAAGAAGGTTACCATATTTCCTTCTCATTGCTTTTCAGAATTATTCAGCATTTTTGCATTACTGAAGGTCAAACATTGTAATGTTAAAGTATTCTACGGCTGCTAAGCTAACATAGTATATTTCTACTTTTCTTGTTAAGTTCTAGTAAGGATAAGCTTGCCTGTTCTCAGGAGTTTGTGTGTATCATTTCTTCATGTTGACCCCAGGTTGTGGACTTTTAGTTACCAAAAAGGAAAAAAGTACTGAACTGATGCTGAGATCATCAAGGAACTACCAGCAGTGGTGGTGCCAGCTTTGATATTTGAGACACTGTAGACAAGTAGGACTTCATCCTCTCCCATGGAGCTTGGGGAATGAAACTCCAGAATTAGCCTTCAGAGCTGCTGAACGTGGAAGTAGATGCTCACATCAGCAGCATGCACAGTACATATAGGGTCCCCTGTTCCCCCCAGAGAAGTATTTTCTTTGTTGAGGCAACATCAGTCCCCTTCTACTCCATGTGCTGCTGTCAAAACAAGCCATTTAATAGCTCTCTAATAGTCACACTTTACAGGCAAAAAGAGGTCCAGAAAAGGAGCCTATCTGCCAATAATGGAAAATAAATGGTAGGAGGAACACTGTTTTACTGCAAGAGAAGCAATGTTCTTCTGAGGGTACTGTTCATCTGGAGCAACATTCTGATGCCTTTTAATGGTCCTTATTAAGACAAACAGCAAGTCAGAGGAATATACCACAGTGAGAGCAAGATTAACAAGGAGAAAAATTCAGGTTCTGGACAAAAAACTTTTTCAATACAGAAAGAGAACTAGGACAGGTAAGAAAAAATATCTCAAGTTCAGTTAGGTGCAAGGAGATTTGGAAACATAACTTCCATAATTGAGAGAAAATAAAATAACAGTGGGATGCTGTGGCCTTATAACCTGTTAGTGTAGTCACCAAGGCATGCTGGAGAGACAGCAGCAGCAAAGACAAGCCTTAGCGACCCTTATCAGCAAGTCTGGTGCTGCAAGTCCTGTTATGCTCTTCAGAAGCAAACTTTGTCCACTGACACTGAAGCTATGTGTCAATGAACAGCTCAATAGAAATCTCTCATCACACGTAAGATGGAAGGAAATTGGCACATGCTAGAGACTATGAAAGCCACTGGGAATATGGTACATAGTGAATTCAGCTGTGGGGAAGAGAATGCTAAGTGGATAACCATTTGCACATTAAGTGTCATGGAACAGCATAGAAGCGTGGCAAAAAATTCTAGCCTTTCTCTTGTTCTCCTGTCCTACATCCAGAGGCAAAAAAAAATTGGAAAAAATTATCACCATTCTTTTTAAAATAGTGTTGTCATTTCTGCCTTCAGTCAATCCTTTCTATACTAGCCAAATGCTCTGACTTAAATCTTCCATTGTGGCCAAGTTTACTTACATTCAACTCTTTTTCTGGCTTTTGTCTAGACTCTTTCCAGCTTCTCTTATAATAATACGCCTAAAACTGCTTGGTACATTGTAAAATCAGTGGTAGAAAGAAATGTGTTAAGCACTGAAAATCAGCTTACATGTGAAATGGATCAGAAAATACTGCCTGACCTGAAAAAAAGATTAAACTACAGCAGTTTGATATTCAGGACTAAATCCTATGAAAAAAACCACTGCACATGCCTAATGAAAAAGTTACACAGTCCTCTGCCTTGTTCATTTGGAGCTCAAATATACAGTCAGTCTAAATACTCCTATCTACCATGATCACCAGAATAAATAACTGTTGTCCAAGCACCTTTAAAAATCACTTCAGGATTGGATTATAACACCTTAATTTCTGGAGGAGAAAACTGAGGTACAGGAATTGATTAAGCAGCTGTGCCAGCCTTTAATTAATTGTACAATACATCAAAGGGGCAGCTTAATGTAAATGCTGTGCATCAACACTGTGTCTAAACAACTGCTGAGCAACAAAAAGAACTAAAAAAGCAAATATAATATATTAAAAGGTCCACATCTCATTTATTTCACTCAAGTAATTAGATTTGTGGATCTGAATGTGTGAGAAAGAGAAGCAGGATTAGTTTCTTTACCACTCCCCAAAATAAACTGATACATATGGCAACTATTACTTAATATTATCTATCACACCTACTTAAACTGCCATATTTCATGTAGCAAAAAGTTAAAATTTAAAGATGGTTCAAAAACAACTTCATCAAAGCTTACTGGAAATTCTCTACGTGTAAAGACTGATTTCATTTTTTTTTCGTTTGGCTCTGAAACTTTCAGCTGTGTAAAACAGCTCCTGCAGGAAGTAATTTCTGAACAAATACATGCTTTAAGTGATTTTTATTAAATGCTTTCATAAAAGATGCTTTTCACATAATGAACTATAATGACTTCAAAAGGCAAGTAGAACTGTCGGCATTTATAAAAAAAATTTAACTTCTGGCAGCTACCAAAAGATTAGAAAAGCACCGCAGTCAAAACATTTTGTTCATTTATATAAATATAAATGGGTTTTTCTAGGAATGCAGAAGTACCCCACAGGTAATGAAGATTATTAGGAGCACTAGGAAACTCATGATGTTTTTAGGTGACTTTAAAAACCTACCGGTTTTGTTATTTTAACATATAGGTTCATTGTTCCTGACTAACAAAGATAACTGACTTCATGCACTGTAAGAGCACAGAAGCTGGTTTAATAAAATAACTGAAGTTGCAGGGATAAATTGTCTGTCTGGAGGTATTTATCTCAGGTAGCTTCCAGATTCTCTTGACCGAGGAGATTAACTGTGTAGGGAGAAATGGTGTTTAGGCCTCAGCCCATGTGCAGCAGAATCAAAGTCTGCCAGTCTTGTAGGAGGAGCACCTAGAAAATCAAGTCTTACACCAAAGACTTCATAGTATTCACACTCAGGGTGACTATTCTCATTATCAGATGCCTTATGCTGTTGCAAGTTAAGAGGAAAATTAACAACTTTATATACAAAAGGAAGGAAACTTCCTCCTAAAGCCTGCAAAACCCAAACTGAAACAAGATCAGAGCCATTGATCACGGGACCATGGGATATTCTTTGCCAAATCCTGTCTATGTGAGGAAAAAAGGTCCTCCAGGTATTTGCAGTGATACAGTTGCTCACTCTGGAGGCAGTTTACACTCTTAAGATCATGGATCAGAGATATCAAAAAGTTGTCAGGCCAGCTCGTTCCTCATGAGGTAAAGGTGCAAAGTGTTGGATTGGATTTTCTCCAATTAACTAATCCCTGCCTTGCTCATGAAATAAAACTACTGCAGCAGTACTCTGACACCCAGTTCCCTTCAAAATGAGCAGCATTTGCTGCCTTTCTGCAAAGACTGCATCTTTTCTTCTCAGCAAAACAACAGGTACTTTAGATAGCTAAAAGTTTGCAAACTTTAGAATGGGGTCATTACACAGATTTCTTTTCACAAGAGCAATTTGAATATTAAACAGTGAACTTTTACACTTTACAGCAAGTCCCTGTTCTAGATCAAGCTGCTAGGATCACCACTGCTCTGATCTGGTGTGTGGGATGCCCTCTGTAATCACAAGGCTATAAATCTGCAAGGACTGGACTGCTGCAAAGGATGTTTATAAGCTCTTCAGAAGTGAGAGATGAGGAAGGGAGGTGGGTGGCTCTGTAGATTAGGAAGAGTTTTGACTGGATAGAGCTCAAGGATAGTGAGGGTAATATTGAGTGTCCCTGGGTAAGAATCAGTGAGAAATCCAGCAAGACAGACATCCTAAGGAGAGACTGTTATAGACCACCCAGCCAGGATGAAGAGGCAGATGAAGCATTTCATAAACAGCTGCCTGAGGTTTCACTATTACTAGCCCTAGTTCTTTTGGGAGGTTGCAGAAGGTTCCTGGATTGTGTGGAAGATAACTTCCTAGCACAGCATAGTAAGTGAATCTAGCAAGGGGTGGTGCTCTGCTAAGCCAGAGAAGACAGCTGATGACAAATGTAGTGGTCGGTGGTGTCTTGGGCACAGTGGCTATGAAATTATGCTTTTTCATTCTCTGTGAAGTAAGGAAGGGGTCAACAAAACCTCTACCTTGGTCTTTTAGAGGACAGGCTTCAGCCTGTTCAGGACACTGGTTCTGAGATTCCCTAGTGAAACAGCCTTTTCAAAAACAAAGGGATCCAGGAAGGTTGGACATAAGAAAAACATTGTAGAGGTGCAGGAGCAAGCCGTCCTGGTGTGCCAAAAGGCAAACTCTCAGGAAAGACTGGCCTGCCTAAATAGGGAGCTTTTGCTGGAACTCAGGAAAAAAAAAAAAAAAAACCACAAAAGGGCAGGCAAGTTAGGAAGACTATGAGAAAGTCATTAGGCCATACAGAGAAGAAATTAAAAAGGTGAAAGCTCAGCTAGAACTCAATCTGGCCACTGCTCTGAAGGATAAAAAAAAAAAAAAAAGTTGTTTTTTTTAAATACATTAATAACAAAGTAATGGCCAAGAAAAATCTCCATCCTTTATTGTATGCAAAGGGGAATATTGTAATCAAGGGTAAGGCTGAGGGACTTAATGCCTCCTTAGCCTCAGTCTTCAACGGACAGATGGGTCATCAACCAGCTCCCTGAGCTGGTAGACAGGGACAGGAGCAGAACAGACTGCCTGTAATTCAGGAGGAATTAGTAAAGTGACCTGCTGTGCCACTTAGACACGCAGAAGTCTACAGGACTGGATGAAATCCATCTAAAGATACTGAAGGAGCTGACAGAAGAGCTTGCCAAGACACTCTCCATCCTTTGTCATCAGTCCTGGTTAACCAGGGAGGTTCCAGATGTTTGGAGGTTAACCAACGTGATGTCCACTTACAAGAAGGGTCTGAAGGAGGATCCAGGGAACTACAGGCCTGTCAGCCTGACCTTGGTGTCTGGGAAGGTTATGGAACAAATCTTGAATGTGATCACACCACACATGCAGGACAACTGGGGAGCAGGCCCGATTTAGCACAGGCATAGGAAAGGCAGGTCCTGCCTTACCAACCTGATCTCCTTTTATGACCAGGTGACCTGCCTGGTGGATGAAGAGAAGGCTGTGGGTGGACCTGGACTACAGCAAAGCCTTTGATACCATCTTGCACAGTATTCTCCTGGAGAAGCTGGCAGCCTGGGGCTTGGTCAGGTGCACTCTTTGCTGGGTTAAGAACTAGGGGGATGGCTGGGCCCAGAGAGTGGTGGTGAACAGTGCTGGCTCCAGTCGGTGGCCAGTCACTAGCAGGATTCCTGAAGACTAAGTATTTAGGCCAATCCTGTCTAATATCTTTATCAATGATTTGGATGAGGGGATTGACTGCACCATCTGTAAGTTTGCAGATGACACTAAACTGAGCAGCAGTGTTGATCTGCTGATCTGACATGGATAGGCTGGATAGAGGAAGTAAATTCAGCAATATGAGGTTCAACAAGGCCATGTACTGGGTCCTGCACTTGGGTCAAAACAACCCCCTGCAGCACTACAGGCTGGGGACAGAGTGGCTGAAAAGCTCCCTAATGGGAAAGGATTTGGGAGATGCTGATTGACAGCAACTGAACATGACCCAGCAGAGTGCCCAGGTGGTCAAGAAGACCAATGGCATCCTGACCTGTATCAGCAATAGTGTGGCCAGCAGGACCAGGGTAACAATTGTCCCCCTGTACATGGGTGAGGCTGCACCTTGAGTACTGTGTCCAGTTCTCAGCCTCTCACTTAAAGAAACACATTGAGATGCTGAAGAGAGTCCAGAGAAAGGCAATGGAGATGATAAAGGATCTAGAGAGTAAGTCATGTGAGGAGCGGCTGAGGGAGCTGGGGTTGTTTAGCCTGGAGAAAAAAGACTGACACTTCCTTTTATAATGCTAGCAACTCCATTCATACTGCAATCTGAACTCTGACATTAAGGAAATGTAACTTCATGAACTACCACACAAAAGCCTCATCTGACTCCATTAATAAAATAAAATGTTGGAAAAGCTTTATTTAATACACATTATAAACTGAAGGAATCAGCTGTTAGTAAATGTAATTTTAGAGATGTAATTTCCTAATTCTTAATAATAATCACACACAGAGCTAGGAGACAGAGAAGTTACATTGACACATGATCAAATTTTTTGTGATATGAAATAGGATCACACATTAAAATCTGATTCTTCTTTTAGACTTCATGCTGCTGAATGATAAACCTTTAGGACAATACTTTTATATCAGTACTCCAGGTCTATTTATGCCCCCTCCACTGTAATTTCAATGTGACTCACACTAATGTAATCCATGCAATGCTCTTGACTGCTGTGATTCCTATAGGCCTGCAGGCAAATCAATGAAAATAAGGGCAGGTGGTTATCTGAGATATTCCTAAACCGTGACAGTATTAAGGCAATTAAGGCTGAAAACATGGACCCTAAAGGAAAGGTTGCCTGAATAATGACACTGTTCCTCTAAGCATAGTCCTTGCCAAGTTGCTCCCATGCTCCTCTTTATATAAACTCAGGGTTATACATCAAAAGCTCATAGAATGCAAAGTAGTAAAATGACAGATTTATTACTTGTAGCTTTGTGTCTTTGTATAACTTTTATATTTTTTTTTTTCCTTGTGAGAGGAATTTTATGAACAAGATACCTACTAAGGTTGATAATGACAATGGAAATTCTGGATGCTGCAACAAATCATGCTAGCTGTTTGGTAGATGCCATTGCTTCCTCAAATTTAAATTAATCTCAGCATCTCAGCAGATTGTTAGGAGGTAATCAGAGATGTCTCTCTACAAAAGTAGCAAAACTAAATCTTGAAAATCTCAGGTTCACAGCATATTTTCCACAACAGTAAGAATAAAATGGTTCAATAGTACGGTTCTACCTTTCTTAACTTTGTCCTTCTCTTCCTGCCCTCAGCCACTGTCAGCAGTACTATGGACTGTGATACATTTGCCACATCCTTCAAAAGGAAGTTGTATTTCAGTAGTGCCTGAAATGGTGTCTGCATAAAGCACTGCAGTCCTTACAGACAGTAAAACAATATAAATGCAATGCTAGTGACTAATGTAAAACTGTGTAATTAAGTGCAAGTACCTGTGATTAACAGGACTACAAATATGAGTCCTAATGCTTTCTCTTCCCATAACTAACTAAATTGTTTCTAAATCTGCTCTGAATTTAGGATGAAATGACATTATTTAAGTAAGTTTTTCAGATTCAAAGAAGCATACTGATAGAGAACTTCTCATTCTAACCTTCAGCTACTTATACTTTTGTTTCAGAATAAATATACATCTGTGAATGCCTGAAGATCTCTCTCAGTGTCACAGTGGCAGACTTCTGGGAAAAATCACTGTACATGGATTACAAAGCTGGTCTAAATATAAACATTTCAGGGTCATGTTTGGGTAAGAAAAAAATAGACAGCTTACCACAGTGATACTGTGGTAATACTCCTTATGAATATGGACATGGAATATTTTTCCTTACCAGCTATGAAAGCAGCATTGAAAGTACATGAAATCTATTAAAAATTGCAGACCAGAGCAAGAATTTCTCAACCCCTTGAAAAAGATGGGGAAGAATCCAGCCTAAGTGTTCAGAAATCATAGAAATAGACAAACTTGTACTGCTTGAAGCAGCAGTCTTCTAAAAACCAATTATCCTTAAGAGGAGTCAAGGAGTCAAGGTTGGTCAACTAAAAAGCTGCTTTTTTTTTTTTTTTTTTTTTTTTTTTTTTTTTCCCTTTAAACTACCTTTCTACATCCACCAGGCTTTCCACAGAGAGAGAAAACACTGACAGTTTCACTAAAAGGTTATGTTGCTGCTGCAGGCAACACTGGGCACCACTCTGCATTCACATGACGTAAGTCAGAGGCATCTTTGCTGAGCACAAATCGCTGTGAATTCAGTGCCTTACGTAACGGCATCAAGTGACCTTCCCATCACTACCTGCTCCCCTCACCCTGCTGAGCAGGCCTCCTCATCATGGTAGCCACAGTCAAGTATTACAGCCCATAGAAAATCCATACAAAGGATCAGTGGAATGCAGAGAGATCCCAGGAGCTGCTACCTTCCCCCTGCACCCCTCCCCGTTTTCCTCTTTTTTTGAGCTTCTGTGTCTTTTTTCTTTTCTCTTTTCTCTCTTTTTTTTTTCTTTTCTTTCTTTTTTTTTTTCCTTTGCTTCTTTTGGGAGAAGAAATGTGGAAATAAGAACAGTTTACTGTATAATCTGGGTTCCAAAATCAAGCACTCTACATCCAGAGCACCTAGACTAAATTACCTGTCTCAGATTCAGCTTAAGCCTGGTCCCCAGATGGGCACTTTCTTGTGAGAAGTGGCTCTTATGCTATCCTGCATCCCATAGGATGGCTCTTGTGCTGTTCAGGAGCAGTTGGGAAGTGCTGGGTGTATTCTAGGATATGATAACCCCTAGGAAATCTACTAGTCTCTGGTCAGAGAAGATTTTTCCAACAATTCCAAACCTCCCCTTCCTAGTATGCAGTGCACGCTCAACACTATTATGCTTTGGAGTTCTGAAAGTTTCCTTCTGAAGTTTCCTTTCAGAAGGAAAAAAGTAGTTAAGGATATTTTTTATTCATAGTAGTGAGTCTGTCCATTCTAACAAAGAACAAAACCAAACAAAACTCCCAAGCCAAACCAAACCAACAAACAAACAAAAAGAAGAAAAAAATCCCCAAAAGAATAAAAAAACTACCCAAAAACCCAAAAAGGAAAAAAACCCTCTGGGGAACTCTGTTTAAACTTAAAAGAAAACACAAAACCCCAGCAAATGCATTTTTAGCATAGAGTGGACCCTGCAAAACTTCACCTCCATATCAGGACAACTTGGAAAGCCATCACTATTACATTTAAGGGATATCATAAGGGAATCAAGTAATCAAAGAGATTAGAAATATGAATGCAACTCTGCCTACATGGTAATTTAAAGAAGAATTTGAAGCAGTGGTGGGGGAATTTACCTTCTTACAGGATAGAAAGTCCAGGAAGGAGTGGAGAGATTATTAAGTGAAAGAATGAAATATGTTTTTCACAACATGTCATAAAATGTTGGGCTTTAACTTTCCATCACTTTACCTCATACAATTTCTGCCCAAAAGACCATGCAATCATTGCCAGATAATTTCAATGCAATTATTTCTCCTGTGAGCAGATTTTACGTTATAAAAAGATGCCAGACAGACTAAAGACTCCGACAGAAAGAGATGAGGACTGAAACATAATCAGACACTTACATGTCCACAGTTCTGTGACCTGAAGTTGAGTCGCATTAATAAATATTTAGACATTAAACTGCAAGCTTAATGTCCAGTTATTGACAGAAAAACCAGACCTTCATATAAACTGGAACCCTTTACCTGTCCAAAAGGTGTAACATGTTTTGCCAGTTTTCTCTGTTGTGAGGTACATTAATACTCAAAAGGATTTTTCTATCAGTTTCAATCCAGAACATACTTCAGTAAGATTTACTGTAGATAACTAGCTATGAAGAAAGTGAATAGTCTGTGAACAGAGATTTTTCACAAGGTTTAATCTGAAATAACAGAGCCATTCTAAACATTCACCTTTAAGAAACTTATCATCTGAGGAATTTTCTTTCTTATTATCTGAGGAATTTTCTTTTCACCATATCATTCTAAATCACAAAACTGGAAACTCATACACAGCTTTCAAATAGCTGTGCAATAGCTGTGATAGGAAAGGTAATGAGCATTCGACTCTTCAGAGTTCACTTTTTCACTTGCCTAATTTAAAGGAAATAGATATTCCTCAAGAGAGCCAGGAGATGTCAAAGTCAGGAGAATACATTGTATCCTATAGACAGCAAGGGATAGGGCAAGAAAAACTCTATCTTGCCCCTTGTTCACCAACAGCATTGTCATTTCTTCCAAGCTTGCAGGACCTAGATCTCCTTTTGCAGCCAGAGTTCCTCCTTTCTCTTTTTGCAAAGTACTATAGTGTAGATAGATCAGATATAAATATGCTGCTGCATATCAAGCAAATTACAGTCTAAAAAAAAAGAACCTTAATCCCAAGGATAGAACAGCTTTCAATAAGTGAGAGAGACATAGTGGATATGGTACTGTCCTGAAGTACCAACTCACACTGCTATTACTATTACTGTGTGTTATAATCTTTTTCTGTTGGATTCAGAGAGCTTGATCTTTGTATGCTGCACAGAGGTCATTACAGTGACATACACAAATCTTAACTGTTATTTCAGGTGAGAGCTGAGTCATCATTCAGGCATGACATTCTTTTGAGAATGTTCAGTCAACCAATACAATATAGTATAGTAATCTACAAAAAAACTGAGTAAGAGTCCAAAATGAAGAATAATCAGGATACTCCTATTCAATGCTGGATATTATTTTCTTTCCTATCTACAAGGTTTGCACTTTTGAAGTCCACTTTTATTTAAATTGACCTTTTAGTCAGTAAGTGCAGCTTCCATGTGATTAAAATCCATTATAATAAAGGACTTCCTTACTTAGAACAATTTCCAATGCCTTTCAAGAAGCATGTCTAATGTTGGCCTTTAAAATATAATTATTATACCTCATTTTGTTAGAACTGCTGTGCCAATAGGGAATGCATTGTATTTTACATTAAAATTCCCCATAGACTTCAAAAGATAAATTCTGGTTGAAAAGTCTACTTTATCATCAACAAGTATAACAACACAAAATTAATTCCTATAGTTTGGGTTGTGTATATCAATATATTAGTCCTGGAAAGTTTTGGTGCTTTTGTTTTCTTGTTTGGTTTTGCCTTTTTTTAAATTGTAAATTGAGACAGGTTACCTTTGAGAAATATGATGAGAGACTTTGAAAGAATTTCTAGAATTTCTTTTTTGTTCAGATTAGTTCAAATTGATGAGCTTTTCACATGCAGAGGGAGGAAACAGATATAGGAGAATGTTACTAGAAAAACGAAAACACATCTGGACATATAGTGAGACCTCTATTATGTATTCTCAACATTTACTGGGTAATTTACAGGACTGTTCTTGTAGACCCCAGGTTAGAAGGGTCTTCTGATGCATCTGTAGTGGTTGAGCTGGTATCAGAACAGTGTCTCTTAATTTTTCTTTATATTTTCTTTAGATAATCACTTTCCAGCTGATAATACAGTCTCTGATAGGAAGATGTAAGTCAAATGTACTCTTGGAAAGGAAATTTTGTTGGGCTGAACTGTCTGCTCAGTTGTTTTTCTTTCTTGAAAAATAAGAGGGCTTTTTGTAAATAAACGTCTTTTCCACAGCCATGCTCACCCAGTGTTTGCTGCTCTAGTTCAGCTCCTCTGCACCAAGCTGTTCTGCTGACTCACCGTGTCCCTGGGCAAGGTGAGTCCCCTCACTGCCAGCTCAGGAAAAGGCTGAGTATGGAAATGGAAATTTACTCACTGTCACTGATTAAGGAATCTGTGGGAAGGAGGATGCTGTCAGGAAGAAAATTTATGAGCAGCTGAGCTTAGCTGGAAGCCTGAAGGTTACCTGCATCTTAGTTACATTTAATAAAGCACAGGGGAGCACAAATACAGACATGTACAGAGAGCCTCTGTGCACAACCGTGTACCAGTGACTCACAGGGTGAAATATTCACACTGATTTTTGTCAAGAACATAAGAGCATTTTCTTCCTGAAAAAAGGTACTGGCTGTACTGTTAGCAATATGTAGAATTCAACTGATACACATCTGTAAACTGAGCCCTTGGTTTTCTTATAAAATAAATCCCCTGATTTCTGCCATTGGAAGACCAGACTGCTGCAGAAAATTACAATAAAAAAATATATCATTTAATTGCTTATAAATTGGTATTTCAATTAGCCTGCTGTCAAATGTCTAAAGCTGTTGTTTGACTTAGAGGATTGGAAGCTGTTGCAGCAAAGGAAGGAGGCAGATATAACAGTTAAATGAATACCAGATGGCTGATCAAAAAGAGTACATTCAAGGGTGCACAGAGACGTCAGACTTGGGTGGGTTTTTGTAACTTTGCTAGAGCCGAAGCTCCATCCTGACTAATGAAATTCCTCTTCAGCTCTGGTGGGCTTGCTACATGGCTATACAGCTCTCAGAAACAATAGTTTTGGTATCACTGCACTGAGTTCATTTTACTACACAGGAACACTTGGTTACAAATTTGGTTAAATGCTAGCAATAAAAGTACTTATAGAAAGGAGTGGCAACTGTAAAAATAAAGGCAACTGTAACCAGATACAAAAAGTCCTCTGGAAATTAATGTTTTGTGTTACAACAGGCTTTAAGGAAACAATGATGTCTGGGGTTTTAGCAACTTTGCTAACTCAGAAAATTATATTTCAAGGAGCCCTTAACAATACAGCACACTAATTGTTCCTGTGAATCACAACTTTCTTTATTTGTTAGAAGTCTTATTGACAACAAACAGGTAGTATACAAGGTTAGACCAGGATTTTCTGTCCTCTTATAAATACTCCTGAGCAAGAGTGAAATACTGCATTTTTGGGAAGGATGAAAATTTGACAAGAAAGTCTCACAGATATGTATGCTTAGCAGAAAGATTTTTGAATGTAGAAGCTGAGGAAGGAATAGAAATGAAAGCAAGTTTTGATATAAAAGAATTACTGAGCCAGTCTTACTGGATAACCAAGGAGGCAAAGGGTATGTCAGTTAGAAGGGGTTTTTATGACTTAGAGCAAAGGATAAACCCACCTCAAAAAAGAAGATGTTTTTACCAAGCAGAAAGATAGCACAGGCAAACAAGTCAGCAGATGTTGCAAGTAGAAAAAAGGTCTCAGAATTTTCCACTGCAAGAAAACTGAAAAACAACTTCTAGCTTAAACTATAATGTACTAACTTCTAGTGATTGGAGAATAGTAACATGGTAATTATAGTAGTTATGGATATAGGCTATAGATAAAAGTTAAGTTATAGATTGGTTCTACTGTATTAAGATGCTCAGCAAAGAAAAGTATATAATGCATTTGTAACCCAAACTAAGAGTCTCCAGGCCTGCCTGCAGCTGCAGCTGACATCTGTAGGCGCAGGCTCTCTTGCCCACGACCCTGGACTGCTGTAACGTCTTGGATGTAATAAACTGCACTTTGAAGAGCTGCCTAGAGTCCCACATCTCTCATTATGGCTCTTACACTGCATCAAGCTCCTAAAGTATATCATGTAAGAAAAAAACTGAAACTAGTCAGCATTTCTCAGAGAAAGCAACTGTCACCCTTCCAAATTAAATATGCATACAGATATTAATCAGTGATGGGCAAGGGATGTGTAGTTCTGCTCTCTGCCCCTTTCTCTCCATCTACAGCTCCACTAACAGTTTCCCTTGAAACATTCCCTTTAGGTTTTGCTATAGATGAACAATGTGATGGTTGGCTCTCGCAATTAAGAGACAGATATTATGTGTATGTTAAGAGAAGTTTTGTAGATGTATAGTGATGCTATTGTAATGTGTCCTCCCATAGTTGTCTTTCCCCTCCCCCTCGTAATAGCCTTGGTCGTCAGGGCATTTGGGGAGGGCTGGCTTGTTACAAGGAGGTGCAGCATAACGACACCTGACCTCCAATCATGATGTAAGTAATCTCCACCAATGGACAGCAGAGAAGAAGTTGACTGACAAAACTTTGAGAGGGGCTAAGGGTATAAAAGGCAGAGCATCCATTTTCTAAATGAGCATGTGGCTGCTGGTTGCAGAGACTTCTGGTGCTGTAATTTTTCCTTATTCAGTCCTTTGTTGTATTTTTGTTAAGGTTTAACAAACCTTTAAAACACCTTTGAAATTTTAAAAATGAGTGTTGTTACTCACATGTTTTCACTTTTATTCTTTGTTTTACCCTTTTATTTTGTAGCAGCATTCCCAAGATTTCTATTTTTGTGCTCTGTCCTTAGTCCAACTCTTCTTCCTTTCTTTCCAAAGAAGTTGTTTTCTCATCTTCTTTTCCTTTTACCTACTTTGAATCACCTCTTCTTTTAGGATAAGTGCTCTTGACCTCCAACTAAAAATCTCTAGTGCACAATTGACCTTGGTACTACTTCTTAGATCCATTGCTTCAATTAAACAAAAGCTCCTCTCATGACCAGAGACATAACTTTTTAGCTCTTAATTACACATCCAGCTCAAGAAACATATATTCCCTGGTTTAATTACAGTATATTTTTTCCCACTGGTAATTTATTATTAATAAATATTTAAAAGCTGCATGACTAGATAAACTATTTATTTTTTAAATTGATTTTTAAAAAAATATTGTCTGTTTATAGAAAGTGGGGGACCATGGAATAGAACAAAGAGATATTCAATTTGGAGGTTAGCAAACCTGAATGAAAAATAACTGAAGGTCTTTTTTAAAAGTACACTAGAGCAATAACTACCTTACAATCTGTTCTAAAACACAAAAGATTAAGAAAATCAGATTAAACTCAGAAATATACATTATTTCCACATGAATAATTCCTTCAGCTGTAACTAGATATGTGCTCACGCTTTGATATCATCTCCTGCTACATGGAGACCTCCCTGTGCAATCACAGCAGCCCTAGCCAGCCTCCCATGACTGAGAATCACTCCCATATTGAAGCAAGAGTTAAACAGTTTCATATTACTAAGGTCTCCCTTGGGAATAAGTCACAGGAGGCTTGCATCTTTTCAGGAATAGCCTGCTACTGTTTGATCCGGTTAACTAAGGAAGCAAATCTGGCTTTAGTGCTTTTCTTGCTGTGCATCTCTCACCACACAGTGGAACAACAAAGAGGTTTTTGGGAAAGGTAGTGAAGACAACTCTAAAAGAAAAAGCTTCAGCATCAATCCACCCCCAGTTACGATCAACACATTTGATTCTTAATAGAATCAAATAATAACTGTCTGATCTGGGAATTGCATTACAAACTGTGGTGAAATCTTTATCCAAGAATGGCTTTGCATTATTTTTCATTTCCTGCACCATTCCTTTTCCTCCCCCCCCCCCC
>NW_024516541.1:0-322 GCF_017590135.1 Pyrgilauda ruficollis | reverse complement strand
AACCCCGGGGGGCTCGGGGGTAACGGGGAGCAAGGGGGGTGGGAGTTGAGTGGGGTTTTGTTGCTGTTGTGGGGTCGCTGGGCGCGGGGCTGTTTGTGCAGGGCTGTTGTGGGGCGGGGGGCGTCCCGCGACCCTGCTGGGTTCGTGGGGCCATGGCTGTGGGTCCCCCGGCGGCGCTGGGGGGCTTTTTGTGGGGTCGGCAGCGGGGTCTGCGCGGGGCTGGCTCTGTGTTATTGTAGGGGCGCCGGGGGAAATCCCGGGGGAGGCTCCTGTGCCCCCCCACCCCGCCCATGTCCTGTTCCACAGCCCCAAAAATCCCCCC
>NW_024516540.1:0-322 GCF_017590135.1 Pyrgilauda ruficollis | reverse complement strand
CTCCTCTCCCAGTTTATACTTTTGCTTGATATTAGTCCATCCCAGCTGCAGAATCTGGTGTTTTGACTTGTTAAACTTCATGCCATCAATCACTGTCCAGTGTTGCAGTCTGTGTAGATCCCTCTGCAGAGCCTCTTGTCCCTCCAAAGAGTCAGCAGCACCTCCTGGTTTGGGATCATCAGCAAATGTGCTAATGGTGGATTCAGCTCCTGCCTGCAGGTCACTGGTAAATGTATTGAACAGAACTGGCCCTAGAATGGATCCCTGGGCAGCACCACTGGTGACCAGTGGCCCCCTTTGAGCTCTGCCCTTCAGCCAGTTC
>NW_024516539.1:0-322 GCF_017590135.1 Pyrgilauda ruficollis | reverse complement strand
GACAGTGTGGGGACATGGGGACACCCCGCCGGGGACAGGGACAGGGACATGGGACAGGGACACGGGACAGGGACATGCCCTGGGGACACCCCCTGGGGACAGGGACAGTGGGGGGACAGGGACAGGGACAGCCCCCCCGGGGACAGGGACATGGCCTGGGGACAGGGACACCCCACTTGGGGACACCCCCCCTGGGGACAGGGCCACCCCGCGGTGTCCCCTGCCGCTGTCCCCACCTGGAGAAGGAGCTCTCGGATGTGATGTCCTTGGGGGTCCGCACGGCCGGGAAGCGCTTGGGCTGTGACACTGCGGGGACACGGGG
>NW_024516538.1:0-322 GCF_017590135.1 Pyrgilauda ruficollis | reverse complement strand
TATATATATATATATATATATGTTACTAGACATATTTCCCTTCTGTTAAATGTGTTAGAAAGCACTTCTGAAGACTTTGTGATTAGGGATTTGGATAATAAAATTTTAAAAAGCAATAAATAAAAAGTAAACAACTGCAAGTACCTATACTTTAGAGGTATCTATCCAAATAGATAAAAAGCTGTTGAAATCATGTTGACTGAAACCACACTAACTCTGCTCTTAAAGTCTGAGGGATTAAATGCTTGAAAAATTTGGTATCTGAGAAGCTTCCTTGATTGCTGATGAAGCTTATTGTGTGTATATATATGTGTATATATAT
>NW_024516537.1:0-322 GCF_017590135.1 Pyrgilauda ruficollis | reverse complement strand
CCTTGAAGTGACCCTTGAAGTGACCCACATGGGACATTCGGTGTAGCCCAACATGTCCTTGCTCTGGGTGACCCCAGTGAAGGTCCAAGGGCACCATCCCCACCCCGGGGCGGGTCTGGGGGGACATGTCCCACCCCAGGTGTGACCCCGCCGCTGTCCCCAGGTGCTGTCCCTGCCCCACCGGCGCCTGGTCTGCTGCTGCCAACTCTACGAGGTGCCCGACCCCAACCGGCCCCAGCGCCTGGGGCTGCACCAGCGCGAGGTTTTCCTCTTCAACGACCTGCTGGTGGTGAGCGGGGGGTCCCGGGGGGTCCTGGGGGGT
>NW_024516536.1:0-322 GCF_017590135.1 Pyrgilauda ruficollis | reverse complement strand
GCTGTTCCTGGAGGAATTCTGTGCAGGAAAATGATAACAAAGGATCTGTCTGCAGTTTTCCCCTGCTTGCCAATCTGGTCAGGGCAAACTGAAGAGCTCAGTGCAGCAGATGAGGCCCCTGTGCTCTGTGTTTCCCAGCAGCTCAAAGTGAAGACTTACCCAAATATCTGTGTCCTCAGGAAGTTTATTTGGGGAGGAATCTGTGACTCGTGGTGGTGGCACAAGCCCCCAAATGGAAACTTCCTTGGCAAGGTGGGAGCCTCTTCCACTGGCACTGCTTCAGGGACTTTCTTTGTGTGATGCCTCAGGTTTTAGCATTTAT
>NW_024516535.1:0-322 GCF_017590135.1 Pyrgilauda ruficollis | reverse complement strand
GGGGCAGACAGAAAGGATTCTATGGAGAGCAGGGCATCAAGAAGCAGGCATTCTTTCTGATAAAGAAGAATTAGAGGTAAATGTCATGCGAAATCAGTAGAAGGAATATGTATGAATCTATTGTAAAATTGCATGCATATCTATTTGAGAGGGAGATAAAGAGGATCTGGAGTTCCCAGAGGCATGCGTGTCATTTTATGGAAAAAAATACCACGAGTACAGCGCTGTAGTAAAAATACTGGCTTTAAAACTTTCACAAAGTTGTGGAGATGGTTTGTTTCTGCGAATCACCTTTGGATGGTGTTGACCTTGGTGAAGATTT
>NW_024516534.1:0-322 GCF_017590135.1 Pyrgilauda ruficollis | reverse complement strand
TGTGTGTGTAATCTGACCTAAACCTTCAACCTACTTCTTTTCAACAGCAGCTTTAAAACATGAAGATGATTCCTTCCAGTGAAACTATAGAAAATTAAATGGCATATCAGAATTAAAGGAAAAAGAATGGACCAATTGCTCCAACAATTAAGGGAAAAATTTAGAGAATTCTGCTGCATTTTTCAGTATTCAGTTGACTAAAGGACAAATTCTCCTTCCTTCCCTTATGAGTTACCCTTTTCTTTTCATGGATTTTTTGTATTCAGGGGCTATTCAACTAAGAAAATTAACTTGCAGACTAAGTACAGTATGGCAACAAAAA
>NW_024516533.1:0-322 GCF_017590135.1 Pyrgilauda ruficollis | reverse complement strand
TTTTTCAACTCTTGCTGCGCCTGTACCATGAATTAGTTGTCGTCAATAATTATTGCTCTCCATTTTGATCTTCTGTGTGGGTACTTGGCAAAATCTGTAGGGACTACTTGAGATGAAAGGGTTGCTATGCAAATAGGAAATCTTACTCCCCAGTATTTGTCACCAGTTGCAAAGCACAGATTTGGAATGAGCAGTTGTGTGGCATCCTAAGTAAATAGGGATGCTGGGCTAACACAGCCTGTGGGGCTCCAAGACAAGTGGGAAAAGCAAGTTAAGCTTTTTATTTTTATAATAGTTATTGCTACTCTCAATTTATTTATTT
>NW_024516532.1:0-322 GCF_017590135.1 Pyrgilauda ruficollis | reverse complement strand
AAAGGAAGGCATGAGATGGGAAGAGATGGGGACATGAGATAGGATGTGAGGGGACAGATGCTAATAGAACAGGCTGGAGGGACATGGAATGGGATGGGATGGGACAGGAGACAGGATGAGATAGGATGGGAAGGTGCCCAGCCTTTGGGCTGCTCCTGGCCATCTCTCCCACGACCATGGGCTTTGGCACAGGGGGAGTGTCACCTGGAATGGCTGCACGGGCAGGGAGTGGGGGCAGTGAGTGGCACAGGTGGGAAAAGGGACACAGCCCTCACTCCCCCTCAATATTTGGGCAAGTTAAACATTACTGAGCACAGAAGGG
>NW_024516531.1:0-4186 GCF_017590135.1 Pyrgilauda ruficollis | reverse complement strand
ATTGGGAAAAATTTGGGGAAAAATTGGTAAAATTTGGGATAAATTTGGGATAAAATTGGGATAAATTTGGGAAAATTAGGGATAAATTTGGGATAAATTCAGGACAAATTTGGGATATTTGGGGTGGGTTTGGGGAGATTCAGGCACTGCCCCACGCCCAGGATGTTCCCTGGAACGTTGGGAAAAATTCCAGATAAAATTGGGATAAATTTGGGAAAGAATCGGGAAAAATTTGGGATAAAATTGGGGTAAATTCAGGAAAAATTTGGGGTCCATTTGGAATAAAATTGGGATAAAGTTGGCATAAATTCTGAATAAATTCAGGCTAAATTCTGGAAAAATTTGGGATAAATACAGGATAACATTGGAGTAAATTTGGGATAAATTTCAGGTAAATTTGGTATAAAATTAGGATGAAATTGGGATAAATTTGGGGTGAATTTGGGGCAAATTCGGGATGGGTTTGGGGTGGATTATTTGGGATATTTGGGGTGGGTTTGGGGTGGAAGAAGGCAAAGAATGAGAAGGAGACAGGGAGAGGAAGAAGAGGAAGAGGAGGAGGAGGAGGAGGAAGAAGAGTAGAGGGAGAGGAGAAGGAAAAAGAGGAAGAGGAAGAGGAGGAGGAGGAAGAGGAAGGCAAGGGGAGAAGGAGGAGGAGGAGGATGAAGAGGAGGAGGAAGAGGAGGAAGTGGAGGAAGAGGGGGAGGAGGAGGAAGAAGAAGAGTAGAGGGAGAGGAAGAGGAGGAGAAGGAAAAAGAGGAAGAGGAGGAGGAGGAGGAGGAGGAAGAGGAAGAGGAGGAGGAAGAAGAGGGGAGAAGGAGGAGGAGGAAGAAGAAGAGTAGGAAAAAGAGGAAGAGGAAGGCAAGGGGAGGAGGAGGAGGAGGAGGAGGAGGAAGCAGCACCTGCCGAGTGGTAGAGCGGCAGGCAGGTGTAGATGATGTCATCGGGGCGCATCCGGAAGGCGAAATAACCAAAGGCAGCGATATCCACGACCACGCCCATCACTGACCACACCCATCCATGACCACGCCCACCCATGACCACGCCCTTCACTGACCACTCCCGTGGCCACACCCAGCCCTGGCCCCGCCCCCGGCCCCGCCCTCACCTGCTGTGCACCACGATGGCCGCCTTGGGCAGGCCGGTGGTGCCCGAGGTGTAGATGTAGAACAGGCGGTCTGGAACGGGGCAAAACCCCGGGAAATCGGGAAAAATGGGGAAAATCAGGGGAAATTGGAGAAAATTAAACAAAAATCTGGGGAAAATCGGGGGGAAATTGGGAAAAATGGGGGGAAATGGGGAAAATTACTGAAAAATCAGGGACAAATCAGGGGAAATTTTGGGGAAAATCAGGAGGAAATTGGGGGAAATGGGGGAAATTACTGAAAAATCAGGGGAAATTTTGGGAAAAATCAGGAGGAAATTGGGGGAAATGTGGGAGAAATTGGGGAAAAATCGGAGAAATTGGGGAATATCAGGGGAAATAGTGGAAAATGAGGAAAAATCTGGGGAAAATTGGGGAAAATTACAGAAAAATCAGGGAAAAATTGGGGAATATCAGGGAAAATAGAGGAAAATCGCGGGGAAATTGGGGAAAATGAGGGGAAATGAGGAAAAATTAGGGAAAAATTGGAGAAAATTGAAGAAAAATCAGGGAAAAATCAGGAGAAATTGGTGAAAATCAGGGGAAAGTCAGGGAAGAATTGGGAAAAATGGGGGGAAATCGGGGAAAATTGGGGAAATTAAAGAAAAATCAGGGAAAAATCAAAGGAAATTGGGAAAATCAGGAGGAAATTGGGAGGAAATGTGGGAAAAATTGGGGGAAAATCTGGGAAAATTGTACAAAATTGAGGGAAATTGGGGAAAATGAGGGGAAAAGGGGGGAAATCAGAAAAATCAGGAAAATTAAGGGGGGGAATGGGGGGAAATTGGGAGGAAATTGGGAAAAATGGGGGAAAATCAGAGAAAATTAGGGGAAAATCAGGGGGAATTGGGAAAAAATGGGAAAATGTGGGAAAATCAGGGAAAAACCAAGGGAAAATAAGGGAAATTGGGGAAAATTCAGGGGGGGAAAATCATGGAAAAATTGTGGGAAAAATTGTGGGAAAATCTGGGAAAATTTTGGGGGAAATTGGGGAAAATTGGGGGGAAAATGGGGGAAAAATCAGGGGAAATTGGGAAAAATGGGGGAAATCAGGAAAAAACAGGGAAAATTAAGGGAAAATCAAGAGAAAATCTGGGGGGAACTGGGGGAAAATCAGGGAAAATTGAGGGAAAAATTAGGGGGAAAAATCTGGGAAAATCAGGGGGAAATTGGGGAAAAATCAGGGGTAAAATCAGTGGAAAATCAGGGAAAATTGGGGGAATATCAAGGAAAAATCTGGGGAAAAATCAGGGGAAAATCAGGGAAAATTGGGGGAATATCAAGGAAAAATCTGGGAAAAATTGGGGAAAAATCAGGGAAAAATCAGGGGAAAATCAGGGAAAATTGGGGGAATATCAAGGAAAAATCTGGGAAAAATTGGGGAAAAATCAGGGAAAAATCAGGGGAAAATCAGGGAAAATTGGTGTAAATTTTTACCATCCAGGCCCTTCCCGGGGCCGTTCTCGGGGGGGGATTTGGGGGCTCTCTCCAGGAGGGGCTCCAGGGCCTGGGACCCCTCTGGGCTGGGCCCCAAATCCGGGGAGCCCCAGGAGAATTTCTGCAGCCTCGGGCCCAGGGCAGTGCTCACCTCTGAAAGAGCTGGAAAAAACGGGAGAAAATTCCTTAAAAATGGGAAAAAAATACTGGAAAAATATTTCTGTCGTCTGGGAAAAAAATCAGTTTAAAAATGGGGGGGAGTTCCCTGAAAAATGGGAGGAAATTCCTTAAAAATGGGGAAAAAATCACACTGGAAAAATGGATTTATTATCCTGAAAAAATTCCTGAAAAAATCACTTTAAAAATTGGGAAAAAAATCACTTTAAAAATTGGGAAAAAAATCCCTGAAAAACGGAGAAAATTCCTTTAAAAGGGCCCCACCCTGCCCACCTGAGCTCCCCTGAGCCCCTTCCCCACCTCACCTGAGCCCACCTGAGCCCACCTGAGCTCACCTGAGCCCCCTCCCCACTCACCTGAGCCCACCTGAGCCCACCTGAGCCCCTCCCCACCTCACCTGAGCCCACCTGAGCCCCTCCCTGCTCACCTGAGCCCCTCCCCACTCACCTGAGCCCACCTGAGCTCACCTGTGCTCACCTGAGCCCCTTCCCCACCTCACCTGAGCCCAGCAGCTCTCACCAGTCCCTCGGTGGCCCCTCCCCGCCGTGCCGGCCCGGGTGGCTCCGGTGTCTCGGGGTTGGGACATCGGCCCCACCGGACTGGTGGGACTGGTTTGGACTGGTGGGGACGGGGGAACCTCCCTGGCTCTGGAATCCCGGAACTCCTCCCATGGACCGTGGGGACATCCTGGAGGAGCTTTGAGCCCACCTGAGCTCACCTGTGCTCACCTGAGCCCCTTCCCCACTCACCTGAGCCCACCTGAGCTCACCTGTGCTCACCTGAGCCCCTCCCCACCTCACCTGAGCCCCTTCCCCACCTTACCTGAGCCCCTCCCCGCTCACCTGAGCCCCTCCCTGCTCACCTGAGTCCCTCCCTGCCCACCTGAGCCCAGCAGCTCTCACCTGCTCCCAGCTCAGTGCCGAACACCACGGCCTTGGCCCCGGCGCAGGTGAGCCCGTGCAGCAGCCCCTCCTGGCGCAGGTGCGAGCTGAGCCCCTCCCTGCTCACCTGAGCCCCTCCCTGCTCACCTTAGCCCCTTACCCAGCTCACCTGAGCCCCTCCCTGCTCACCTGAGCCCCTCCCCACTCACCTGAGCCCACCTGAGCTCACCTGTGCTCACCTGAGCCCCTTCCCCACCTCACCTGAGCTCACCTGAGCTCACCTGTGCTCACCTGAGCCCCTCCCCACCTCACCTGAGCCCCTTCCCCACCTCACCTGAGCCCCTCCCTGCCCACCTGAGCCCACCTGAGCCCCTGCCCGCTCACCTGCTCCCAGCTCAGTGCCGAACACCACGGCCCATGCACCTGCGCAGGTGAGCCCGTGCAGCAGCCCCCTCCCGGCGCAGGTGCGAGCTGAGCACATCCCTGCTCACTGAGCCCCCTCCCCACCTCACCTGCACCTACCTGAGCCCCTCCCTGCTCACCTGAG
>NW_024516530.1:0-322 GCF_017590135.1 Pyrgilauda ruficollis | reverse complement strand
AATTAAACCCCCCCGGCGCTGCCGTCCCCTCCCCCACCTGGCGCAGCAGCAGCTGCCGCCCCTCCCCCCGCGGCGCTGTCGCGAGGCCGCGCGCTGTCGCGACAGAGGCGGCGACAGCGCGGAGCCGGCCGAGCAACATGGCGGCGGTGGGGCCCGCAGCGAGGGCGCGGCCGCTTTAAGAGGGAAGGGGCGGGGCTTAAAGGGCCTTAAAAGGGCGACGGGTGCAAAAGAGAGGCGGGGCCGCGCTTAAAGCGGCGATGGCGGGAATGGGGGAGGTGGGGCCCGCCTTAAAGGGGCAATGGTTTGTGTTGGCGTTTTAATT
>NW_024516529.1:0-322 GCF_017590135.1 Pyrgilauda ruficollis | reverse complement strand
GGGAAGCAGCAACTGCATTTTCTCAGTATAATTTTCCATATTGTTTTATCTGGGCTGGCAACTTCCCATCCTTTTCCATCCTCCACTTCATCCCCCCCTTAGCTTCTGTGCTGACTACAGTTTTTGTTACTTTCCTACCAAGTTTCAGTAATGGAAACTAGGTTGTAGCTTTCTACTCCAGCCACCATGCTGTTAGGGCTCAGGAGGGAAACACCAGTGAAATACCTCTGAGGAGATAAGGAGTGTTCCTGTAGGGAGGTGACACAGCCCACAGCTCAGCTGAAGTGCCTCACACCAGTGCACACAGCATGGGCAACAAACA
>NW_024516528.1:0-322 GCF_017590135.1 Pyrgilauda ruficollis | reverse complement strand
TTTGGGTGATTTCGGGTGTTTTTGGGTTGGTGGGGTGTATTTGGGTGATTTCGGGGTGATTTCAGGGTGTTTTTGGGGTGTATTTGGGTGATTTCGGGGTGATTTCGGGTGTTTTTGGGTTGATTTCGGGGTTTTTTCGGGTGTTTTTGGGTGATTTCGGGGTGATTTCGGGGTCTCACCGCGCTCGGCCCCGTCCAGCAGAGGAAGAATCCCTCGGGGTCGACCCTCAGCGTCACCGGGGTGTGGCTGGGGGGCTCCTGGGGGGGCCGACACCTCCTGAGCCCCCCAAAACCCACAAAACCCCAAATCCCCCCAAAACCCC
>NW_024516527.1:0-322 GCF_017590135.1 Pyrgilauda ruficollis | reverse complement strand
CCCCAGGACCCCTCAAGCAGTGGGGTCTGAGGGGGTTTTGGGGTTCTCCAGGATCCTCATCCCTCCACCATCCCCTGAGGCAGTGGGGTGGGAGTTTAGGGGGCTCACAGGGGGTTTTGGTGTCCCACAGGAATGTGATCCCAACAGGACACCCTTGAGGCTCTGGGGTCACAAGGGGTTTTGGTGTCCCCCAGGGTCCTCCCCCTTCCAGGACACCCCGAGGCTGTGGGGTCAGAGGGGGTTTTGGGGTGCCCCGGGGTCCTGCCCCTTCCAGGACCCCTCAGGAACTCCCAGTGGGGTTTTGGGGTCCCTTGGGATCCAG
>NW_024516526.1:0-322 GCF_017590135.1 Pyrgilauda ruficollis | reverse complement strand
AATAAAATTGTGTCTTATTTTGAATAACACAACTGTAATGTCTTGCTCTTTATAGTTTCATGAACTTCATAAAACTGAATTGAAAATTGTATATTGTGTATTTTCACAAATTGTGATGATCTTACTTATATATTTCTATATTTATATGCACATTCTGGAAATTCACCAGTTTTTTTCAGCTCCTGAAAGGGACCTGTAGAGAAAAAAAAGCACTGCTTTCTCTTTGTACTGAGATTTCTAAGTTCAGGGATACTGTTCTAGAAACTTGCAGGTGTGCCTGCCTATGGCAGGGGGCTTAGAACTAGATGATTTTTAAGGTCTC
>NW_024516525.1:0-322 GCF_017590135.1 Pyrgilauda ruficollis | reverse complement strand
AACACAAAACTCACTCTAAGTGCTTGGTAAATGGAGTTCTGTGGGAGTTACTCGAGTTGCATTTCCTAGGTGCTGGAGAGGTGGAGAAAATGGGGCTGGGGATGAATCAGAGCTTTTGCTTTTTGTGCTCCTGGAGCTCGGCTGTTGCACTGTGTCACTGCAGCGTTGGTTGGGATGGTCAGTGACACTTGAGCTGAACAGCCAGGGTTGAATTGATTTCTTTTTGTGGCCAGGATTCAGCTCCTTCAGCACTTCCAGCAGAGGCTGGGAGGAGTTCAGAGAGAGTTTTCCCTGTTGTGTGCTGTGGGCACTGCACTCAGCA
>NW_024516524.1:0-322 GCF_017590135.1 Pyrgilauda ruficollis | reverse complement strand
CTGGGGGTCTGGGGGCTTCAGGAGCTGTGGGGATTCCAGGAGCTCTGGGGGCTCAGGGATCGTGGGGGTCTCAGAGGCTCCAGGGGGCTCCAGGAGCTCTGGGGGTCTTGGGGGTCTCAGGGAGCTCCAGGGAACTCCAGGGGTTCTGGGCTCTTGGGGGTCTCGGGGGTCTCTGGGGATCTCAGAGGCTCTGGCAGCTCTGGGGGTCTCGGGGGGCTCCAGAAGCTCTGGGGGGTCTCAGGAACTCCAGGGGGCTGCAGGAGCTCTGTGGGCTCAGGGGTCTTGGGGGTCTCGGGGAGCTCTGGGATCTCCGGGGGTCTTA
>NW_024516523.1:0-322 GCF_017590135.1 Pyrgilauda ruficollis | reverse complement strand
TATTTTTCATTTTTCATTTATAACATTCTACATGTTATGGAAACCTACCTCCCCTTCATAAATGCTGTTTTTCTTGCTTTCTGCAGTAGTTTTCTTTTTCAGCACCTTACTCTGTTGACATAAAACAAGCACTGTACCTTAATAAATTAATAGAATTATGTAATGGTTTACCTCTGTCAAGAATGCCAAAATCTTCAAAATTCCAGCTTTCATCAAGCAAATAACTCTGTTGTGCAGTTCAGGTTCCAGAACAATTCTCCAAACAAAAGAATACTCAACTAATTACTGTGATAACACTGTTTCTTCATGACCTTAAGAAAGG
>NW_024516522.1:0-322 GCF_017590135.1 Pyrgilauda ruficollis | reverse complement strand
CTCTGGCAGTCTAAAACCATTGTCCCTGGTCCTGTCACCCTCTGTACAAACAGTCTCTCTGCCCTCCTTTGTAATGCTTCGCAATCCTTTCTCTTCCAGCAACAGGCTTTGGGCAATCGTTGTTTTTTGCTGTGTAAGGGCAAAAGACAAGGCACAAGCTCCCCGCCCTGCGAGCCAAAACCACCATCCTGCCATTCTACCTCTCATTTCCTCATTCATCCTTTAGGCTCTGCCAGACTGTGACTTCCAAGCCAAACAACGGGAATCCAAAGCTGTTTCACCCACAGTGGCTGCAGCCGCTGCAATCCACCGGGAACGGGTG
>NW_024516521.1:0-322 GCF_017590135.1 Pyrgilauda ruficollis | reverse complement strand
AACATATCAGGCTTCTCAGCCCTTTGATAATCTCTGTGGCCCTTCTCTCCACCCTCTCCAGCCTGTCCGTATCTTTTTTGTATAGCGGAGACCAAAACAGACAACAGTATTCCAGGTGTGGCCTGACAAACGCTGACAGGAATGGGATAATCTCTGCTGCTGATGGCCCTCTTGATGCAGCCCAAGATCTCACTGAGCTCCTTTGCTCCAGCAGCACACTCCTCACTCATATTGAGTTTTTTGCTCCCTGGGACTCCCTGGTTCCCTTCCCCAGATCTGTTCCTCAGCCTTGTGCTCCCAGCCTGTGCTGCCCTCCTGGATT
>NW_024516520.1:3206-4187 GCF_017590135.1 Pyrgilauda ruficollis | reverse complement strand
GAGACACCCCGAAACCATGGAGACACCAGAACCCTATGGAAACATCAAAACCCTATGGAGAACCCAAAACCCTGTAGAAACCCCAAAACCCTATAGAGACCCCAAAACCCTATGGAGACCTCAAAGCCCTATGGAAACACCAAAACCCTACAGAGACCCCAAAATCCAATGGAAACACCCCAAAATCCTATAGAGACACCCCAAATCCTATAGACAACTCAAAATCCTACAAACACATCCACAGACCCCTCCAAACCTACGGACACACCACGGGAAGGCCCAAGGGGGGATCCGTGGGTGGGGGTCCTCCAGAGGATCTGTGGGTGGGGGTCCCCATCACGGGGGTGCCCCGGTGCTGTCTCGGGGGTCCCAATGCTCTCCCCGTCCTGGGGGTCTCCCAGGGCTGTCCCGGGGGTCCCGGGGCTGTCCCCGTCCCAGAGCTGTCCCCATCCCGGTGCTGTCCCCATCCCGGTGCTGCCCTGTCCCGGTTCTGTCCCCATCTCGGTGCTGCCCTGGTGCTGTGCCCATCCCGGTGCTGTCCCCGTCCCGGGGGTGCCCCGGGGCTGTCCCGGGGGTCCCGGGGCTGTCCCCGTCCCAGAGCTGTCCCCATCTCGCTGTTGTCCCCATCCCGGTGCTGCCCTGGTGCTGTCCCTGTCCCGGGGCTGTCCCCGTCCCAGAGCTGTCCCCATCTCGGTGCTGTCCCCGTCCCGGGGGTCCCGGGGGTGGCGGGGGTCCCGCACCTCGATGCGGCCGGTGTCGGGCTGGAAGCCGCGCGCGGGGTCCTCGGTGGTGACGCGGCACTGGATGGCGCAGCCGTTAACGCGGATCCGCTCCTGCTGCAGCCCCAGCTCGGGCAGGGAGCGGCCCGCGGCCACCTGCAGCTGCGCGTGCACCAGGTCCACGCTGGGGACACGGGGACACGGGGACACGGGGTCAGGGGGGCAGTGGGGACACGGGGACACGGGGACACGGGGTCAGGGG
>NW_024516520.1:0-2488 GCF_017590135.1 Pyrgilauda ruficollis | reverse complement strand
CCGCCGTTTTTGGGGTCCCCCCGCCGTTTTTGGGCACCCCCCGCTGCTTTTGGGGTCCCCCCGCCGTTTCGGGGTCCCGGCTCACTCGGTGATCTCCTCGGTGACCGTGTGCTCCACCTGCAGCCGCGAGTTGACCTCGATGAAGTAATAATCCCCGCTCTGGTCCACCAGGAACTCCACGGTGCCGGCGTTCTCGTAGCCCACCTGGGACCCCCGCCCGCGTCAGGGGGGCTGGGCGGCCACAGCTCCCGGGGTCCCCCCCAGCCCCGGCTCCTGGAGCCCCCCAGGGTCCCCAGGGGTCCCCAATGTCCTCCTGGGGGCCTTCCCACCTTGTCTTGGATCCTCAGTGTTTTCCTGAGACCCCAGTGTCCACCTTGGTCACTCAATGTCCACTTGGGTTCCCCAATGTCCACCTGGGTCCCTCAACGTCCACCTCGGTCACTCAGTGTCCATCCTGGTCACTCAATGTCCATCCTGGTCACTCAATGTCCATCTTGGTCACTCAACGTTCTCCCAGGAACCCCAATGTTCTCCCTGACCCCAATTTTCTTCTGGGTACTTCAACGTCCACTTGAGTCCCGCCCAATGTCCATTTTGGTCACTCAATGTCCACCTAGGTCACTCAATGTCCACCTTGGTCCCTCAAAGTCCACCTCGGTCACTCAATGTCCACCTTGGTCACTCAAAGTCCATCTTGGTCACTCAATGTCCACCTGGGTCCCCCAATATCCACCTCAGTCCCCCAAGATTCTCCTCAGCTCCTCGATGTCCTCCCAGGTTCCCACCCCCATTCCCCCGGGGTGTCCCCAGGGTGTCCCCAGGGTGTCCCCGCTGTCCCCAGGTGGGTCACCTGCCGGGCCAGGCGCACGGCGTCGTCAGCCAGGCGGGCGCGGAGCTCCGGGGGCAGCCGCGCGGCCGGGGCGATCTCCACGACCTTCTGGTGCCGGCGCCACTGATTTGGGATTCTGGGGATTTGGCATTTTGAGTTATTTGTGTTCCTTTGCATTGGGGTCTGGGGGATTTGGGGTCTCAGGGATTTGGGGTCTGGGGGGATTTGGGCTCCTGGGGGATTTGGGGTCTGGGGGATTTGGGGTCTGGGGGATTTGGGTTCCTGGGGGATTTGGGGTCTCAGGGATTTGGGGTCTGGGGGATTGGGCTCCTGGGGGATTTGAGGTCTGGGGAATTTGGGTTCTGGGGGATTTGGGCTCCTGGGGTATTTGGGGTCTGGGGGATTTGGGCTCCCGGGCACTGGCATTCCAGGGGATTTGGGGTCTGGGGGTTCGGGGTCGGTACCTGGGGGGCCCGGACCACCCTCATGCCGCGGCCGCCGCCGCCGTGGGCGGCTTTGAGGATCACGGGGAACCCGACCCGCGCGGCGAAGTCCTGAGCCTCGGCCAGCGCCGACACCGGCGACGGCGTCCCCGGCACCACCGGCACCCCTGCGGGCACGGCGGCTCAGGGACCCCAGGATGCCCACCAGGGCACACCCAGGGACCACCAGGGCCCCCCCAGGGCCACCAGGGCACCCCCCAGGGCCACCAGGACATCTCTGGGGCCACCAGGGCACCCCCAGGGCTTTGGGGTGGCACCCCCGGGGGCCACCAGGACACCCCCAACGTCCCCTCTCTGTGTCCCCCTCCCAGTGCTCCCAGGTGTGTCCCAGCTGTGTCCCCAGGTGTCCTCAGATGTGTCCTAAGTGTCCCCAGCTGTCCCCAGGGATGTCCTAGCTGTCCCCAGCTGTATCTCAGCTGCGTCCCCACCATGTCCCCAGGTGTCCCCAGGTGTATCCTACATGTCCCCAGGTGTGTCCTAAGTGTCCCCAGGTGTCCCCAGGTGTGTCCCAGCTGTGTCCCACCTGTCCCCAGATGTGTCCCTAAGTGTCCCCAGCTGTGTCCTAAGTGTCCCCAGGTGTCCCCAGGTGTGTCCCAGCTGTGTCCCACCTGTCCCCAGATGTGTCCCTAAGTGTCCCCAGCTGTGTCCTAAGTGTCCCCAGGTGTCCCCAGGTGTGTCCCAGCTGTGTCCCACCTGTCCCCAGATGTGTCCCTAAGTGTCCCCAGCTGTGTCCTAAGTGTCCCCAGGTGTCCCCAGGTGTGTCCCCAGCTGTCCCCAGGTGTGTCCCAGCTGTGCCCCCCTGATGTCCCCAGCTGTCCCCCCGGTGTCCCCCGCACCTGAGCCACGCGGATGATGTCGGGGATGTGCAGGTAGGCCTGCACGGGGGGCAGCCCCCTCCCCACCAGGTACGCCTCGTCCGCCTTCTGCCGGTGCATCTGGCCCGTGTCCTGCTCCGAGTACACGGCCACCGTGCGGATGCCCAGCTCCGTGCAGGCGCGGAACACGCGGATGGCGATCTCACCTGGGGACATGGGGACATTGGGGACACCCTGGGGACATGGGGACACAGGGACAGGGACACAGGAACACCCTAAGGACACGGGATAGGGACAGGGACACAGGAACACCCTAGGGACACGGGACAGGGACAGGGACA
>NW_024516519.1:0-322 GCF_017590135.1 Pyrgilauda ruficollis | reverse complement strand
TTGAGATGGGTGGCAGTGTTGCCACCTGTTAGACAGAGAGGCAATGCACTTCCCTCTGACTGATGTGGATGGCAGTGCAGCCACCTTGTGGACAGAGAGAGGCACTGCATCTCAACCTGCCAGATGTCTGTGGCAGTGCTGCCGCCTTGTGGACAGAAGGAGTGACTACAGCACCCCCTAAGTGATCTGCATGGCAGCGCTGCCACCCTGTGGACACAGAGAGGCACAGCAGCTCTGTCTAAAAGAGGTGGATGGGTATGCTGCCGCCTTGTGGACAGCAAGAGGTACTGCAGACACACACAAGTGAGGTGGATGGCGTTGC
>NW_024516518.1:0-322 GCF_017590135.1 Pyrgilauda ruficollis | reverse complement strand
AAATTAAAAGTTTGTTTTGTGCTATTTTTCAATTTTTCTTTGCATTTTCAGCAAATTTTGGTTCGTTTTTGCATAATTTTGTGACTTCAAACCCCTTAATTTTTAATATCTAAGGGAGTTTTAAATTTATGCACATGTATGCAAATTTTAAAGCTTATTTTTATGCATAGCATCCCCTGGAACCACCAGAACTCGCCACCAGCCCCTTCCCCACAGATAAACCGAGAGAAAAACTTCTCCTGTCTGAAGAGAAGAGGACCAGTATTGGATTTGTGGGGTTTTCAGGCGAAGGAAAGAATGATGAATTTGATTCCATGTTTTT
>NW_024516517.1:0-322 GCF_017590135.1 Pyrgilauda ruficollis | reverse complement strand
TTTTTTTTCCTCCTGAGTCAATCACAGTACATGACCTTTAAATTCCATTTATGTTCTTAATTTCTCCTTTGCTCCTCACTGAAACAACTTAAAAATGTTTGATTTTGTTTTCATTAGGTAATCAAAAATATCCTACAATATTTAATTAAGAAATGTTTTAGAGCTTCTCAGGTGAGTTGGAACATGCATGCATACATTGGTTTTGGAATAGCACAAATTAAGCGTCTCTTCAATGTTTCCATCTAAGCATAAACCATTGCATTTTGAGTAATCTTTACCACAGAGAACAGGAACTTGGTCTTTTTGAATTTATGATGCAATA
>NW_024516516.1:0-322 GCF_017590135.1 Pyrgilauda ruficollis | reverse complement strand
CTTGCACTTGGCCTTGTTGAACCTCATTAGATTCACATGGACCCACTTCTCAGCTTGTCCAGGTCCCTCTGGATGGCCCCATCCTTCAGGTGTGTCAACTGCACTACTCAGCTTCATGCCATCTGCAAACTTACTGAGGGTGCGCTTGATCCCTTTGTCTATGTCCTTGATAAAGATATTAAAGAGCACCAGTTCCAAGACAGAGCCCTGAGGAACACCACTTCTTACTGATCTCCATATGAACATTGAGCTGTTGACCACAACTTTGGTCAGAGGACCACAAGTGTAGGAACAGTGACTTTCCATTTGTGGACACTGAAAT
>NW_024516515.1:0-322 GCF_017590135.1 Pyrgilauda ruficollis | reverse complement strand
TATTTAAGAAGAAAATCAAAACAGCACGAGCACAGTTTTTCCAGGGGTGGTGAGGCACTGCGGCCATCTCGGCATGCCCGTGGTGAGCCGTGCCCGCCTGGCTGCCGCTAGCTGGCCGTGCCTCAGGCAGAAGGGCAGGGGCAGCTGCAGTGGCTTCTCCTTCCCAGGCCCTACATGGAGAGAGGCGTCAAACAGCGGCAGCGCCGCAGGGCCGCCACTGCCCCGCGATGGCAGCGGGGCCGCCTGGCCGGCAGCGGAGACACGGCGAGAGAGAGACTCCATAGTGTGGAAACCAGATGAGATCAGCTTCTCGGCACTGCGA
>NW_024516514.1:0-323 GCF_017590135.1 Pyrgilauda ruficollis | reverse complement strand
GCCAGTGACATTTCTACTGAAAGCCTCAACTGAATGCAAAGTTAATATCTGCTTAATATCTCTTTTTAGACTTAGTAAATAAAGGCGCAAATTGGATATTCTGTATAAGCAGAATTTAGTTACTAATTAGACTTTAATTTAATTTAGTTAAACAATTGAAATTGAGGTATAGCAGAATCAACATAATGTTTACTGAAACTGACCCCACTTTTATAATTGTTTTTTAGTAGTTGTGTTTTCCAGTGTTAGAATTTTCCTGGTATTTTCCCAGTAGCCTTCCATCTGGGTATAATACATTATGCAAAGCCCAGTATTTTGTGTGA
>NW_024516513.1:0-323 GCF_017590135.1 Pyrgilauda ruficollis | reverse complement strand
ATAACGGGGGAATAACCGGGGGTATAACCGGGAGGGCGGGAGCGCAGCGGGGAACCTCCCCTTCGCAGGGACCGTGCCGCAGCCGCGGGCGGGGGTCGGGGCCGAGGGATGGGAGGGGGTGTCGGGGGAGGAGGAGCGGCCCTTTGTGCCCGTCCGTGCGCCCCACTCACCTCAGCGGCGGCCCCGGGGCGCGGCGGGGCGGGGGGCGGCGGTAGCGGCGGCGAGGGGGGGATGTCCCCGGGATCCGGGATGCTCCTGCCTCGGCGGAGCGCGGGGAGCGGCGGCTTCCTCCGCCCCCGCCGCCTCCTCCTCCTTCTCCTCCT
>NW_024516512.1:0-323 GCF_017590135.1 Pyrgilauda ruficollis | reverse complement strand
AGCTGACAGAGCCCTTAATTCTCTGTGGTAGCTGGAGGTAGCTGCCCATGGGCTGGGCTACCATCCCAGCTGCTTGTACAGACATGGCAGTGCTCAGGTAACTCCAGGACATCTCAGTTTGGGGTGGTTTCTCATTTTAAGCACCTAGGACATGTAACCTGGCAGAAGGGGAAAAGAGGAATAGGTTAGAGTAGTTCACAGTGGATATAATAATAATTGTTCTCACAAATGGTAATGGGTTTGGTTTGGTTATTCTCCTTTACAGAGTTCCCCTTCATGTCCCCAGAGAAAAGTTCAAGGACATAACCTCAAGCTGCACCAGG
>NW_024516511.1:0-323 GCF_017590135.1 Pyrgilauda ruficollis | reverse complement strand
GTACTGGCTGGGGTACTTGAGACTCCATGCTTCTTCTGAGGACAGCTAGCCTCAAACCAGCTTGGCAGTACTGCAACAGGAAAATCCCACTGAGGACTTGGGCATCAGGTACAGATACTCCCTAGGGACAAAAACAAACATTATTCTAAATACCAATTCTGTTCTCACATGAATTTAAAAGAAACTTTTTAAACATAGCCATTGGGATAATCCTATTGTTATAATGATTCAGAAATGGGATTAAAATCTTCATGCTGTCTATTTCAGAATTCAAATATAGCCACATATTTCCTTAGTTCTAGATCCAGCTGCCATTAAAAAAA
>NW_024516510.1:0-323 GCF_017590135.1 Pyrgilauda ruficollis | reverse complement strand
GTGGTGGCCACCCTGGGCGAGCTGGTGGCCACCACGGCCAGGCTGGACAGGGACGTGATGCTGGCCGTGTCCCCAGGGTTCCTGCACCTGGCCCTGGAGAGGTTCACCCATCAGCTCTCCTTCACCCTGGACCACGCTGGTCTCGCCTGGTGGCACCGCGAGGACGAGCCTCCCATCTCCCTGGGCCGGGTCCTGGCCGCCTGCGAGAGCACCCCAGGGGTCACCTGGGAGCACGTGACAACCATGGCCAGCGAGTGGCAGCGGTCAGTGGCCGTGCTGGAGGACAGCTGGTCCCGGCTGGCCAGGAAGGCCACCAAGCTCCG
>NW_024516509.1:3173-4194 GCF_017590135.1 Pyrgilauda ruficollis | reverse complement strand
GGGTCTCTGGGGGGGTCTCTGGGGGTCGTTCCTCACCTGCCCCCTGCGGCTCCAGGTTCCCTTTGCCATCCAGGTAGGACACGTGCACTGCAGGAGAGGGGGGTGAGACCCCCGCCCCACCGGGCAGGGCTGGGGGGGTCCCGGGGGAGATTCGGGGGTCCCAGAGGGAATTTTGGGGTCCCAGGGGGAGATTCGGGGGTCCCAGGGGGAATTTTGGGGTCCCAGGTGCAATTTTGAGGTTCCCAGGATGATATTTTGGGGGTCCCAGGGTGGTTTTGGGGGGTGCAGGGATGATTTTGGGGGTACCCAGAGGGTATTTTGGGGTTTCCAAGGATAATTTTGAGTTCTCAGGGGACATTTTGGGGTCCCAGGATGGTTTTAGGGGGTCCCAGGGACGTTTTGGGGTGCCACCTCTGACAGCAGTCTTGGCGCAGCCCTTGGGGGTATTTTGGGGGTCCCTATGGATAATTTTGGGGGTTCCCAGGATGATTCCAGGGTTCCCAGGGATGTTTTGGAGTTCCCAGGACATTTTTGGGGGTTCCCATGACATTTTTGGGGTGCCACCTCTGACGGCGGTCTCGGCGCAGCCCTTGGGGGTATCTTGGGGGTTCCCATGGATAATTTTGGGGTTCCCAGGGATGTTTTGGGGTTCCCATGACATTTTGGGGTTCCATGGGGACATTTTGGGGTCCCAGGGATGTTTTAGGGTTTCCATGATATTTTGGGGTTCCATGGGGACATTTTGGGGTTCCATGGATGTTTTAGGGTTTCCATGATATTTTGGGGTTCCATGGGGACATTTTGGGGTTCCATGGGGACATTTTGGGGTTCCATGGGGACATTTTGGGGTTCCATGGGGACATTTTGGGGTTCCATGGGGACATTTTGGGGTTCCATGGGGACATTTTGGGGTCCCAGGGATGTTTTAGGGTTTCCATGATATTTTGGGGTTCCATGGGGACATTTTGGGGTTCCATGGGGACATTTTGGGGTTCCCATGGATAATTTTGGGGTTCCCAGG
>NW_024516509.1:887-2908 GCF_017590135.1 Pyrgilauda ruficollis | reverse complement strand
GGTCTCTGCGGGGGTCCTGGGGTCTCTGGGGGGGTCTCTGGGGGTCGTTCCTCACCTGCTCCCTGCGGCTCCAGGTTCCCTTTGCCATCCAGGTAGGACACGTGCACTGCAGGAGAGGGGGGTGAGACCCCCGCCCCACCGGGCAGGGCTGGGGGGGTCCCGGGGGAGATTCGGGGGTCCCAGAGGGAATTTTGGGGTCCCAGGGGGAGATTCGGGGGTCCCAGGGGGAATTTTGGGGTCCCAGGTGCAATTTTGAGGTTCCCAGGATGATATTTTGGGGGTCCCAGGGTGGTTTTGGGGGGTGCAGGGATGATTTTGGGGGTACCCAGAGGGTATTTTGGGGTTTCCAAGGATAATTTTGAGTTCTCAGGGGACATTTTGGGGTCCCAGGATGGTTTTAGGGGGTCCCAGGGACGTTTTGGGGTGCCACCTCTGACAGCAGTCTTGGCGCAGCCCTTGGGGGTATTTTGGGGGTCCCTATGGATAATTTTGGGGGTTCCCAGGATGATTCCAGGGTTCCCAGGGATGTTTTGGAGTTCCCAGGACATTTTTGGGGGTTCCCATGACATTTTTGGGTGTCCCCACCTCCACGTTGCTCCAGCGCAGCGCTCGGTTGAAATCCTCCACGGTGAGGCGGCGGCGCCGCGTGTGCTTGAGGAACTGGGAGCTGTTCTGGGGACACGAGGGGACAATGGGGACAGCGGGAATGGGAACGGGAATGGGGACAATGGGAACGGGAATGGGGACATTGGGAATGGGGACAATGGGGACAACCGGGACAGCAGGGACAACGGGGACAATGGGGACAACAGGGACAATGGGGATAACAGAGACAGCGAGGACAGGGGGAACGGGGGGGACAGCAGGAATGGGGGGGACAACGGGGACAATGGGGATAATGGGAATGGGGACAATAGGGATAATGGGGACAACGGGGACAATGGGGACAAGGGGGATAGCGGGGACAATGGGAATGGGGAAATGGAAACGGGGAAATGGGAATGGGGACAATGAGGAAAACGGGGACAAGAAGAACGGGGACGGGGACAATGGGAAAGGGGAAATGGGAGCAGGAATGGAAATGGGAAAACGGGAACAGGGAAATGGGAATGGGAATGGAAGTAATGGGAAACAGGAATGGGAATAACGGGAATGGGAATGGAAATGAGAACGGAAATGGGAATGGGAACAGCGGCAGGGAAATGGGAACCGGGAAACGGGAATGGGATGGGGGAAAATGGGAATGGGAACAAACAGGAATGGGAATGGGAACGGGATCGAGAGCGACACCGGGAGCGCTGCTGGCTCCGGCACCCGGGAAACGCTCCCGGGACGGCACCGGAACCGCTGGGCGGGAGCGCGGCCGGGACTGCCCGCGGGTCTCGCCGGTAACCCCGGTAAACCCGGTACCCTCCGGAAACCGCGGTAACCCCGGTAACCCCCGGTAAACCCGGTAACCCCCGGTAACCCCCGTAGCCCCGGTAGCCCCAGTGCCCCCGGTAGCCCCGGTCCCCTCGGTAACCCCAGTAACCCCGGTAACCCCGGTAGCCCCGGTGCCCCCGGTACCTGCGTGGCCTCCCGCAGCCGGTAGCACACGTCCTCGGCCAGCAGCGCCGCCACCTCGTCGCTGAGCTCGACGCCGGCGCTCTCGGCCATGAGCCGCACCGAGTCCCGGGGCAGCTCCACGAAGCGCCGCTCCTCCCGCTCCGCCATGGCGGGGCCGGCCACGCCCACGAGGGGGCGGGACATGCAAATGAGCGCAGAGTGAAGAGTGCCGGGAGCCGGCGCGTGGGAGGCGGGGTTATGCAAATGAACGTCCGCGCGGGGGATGCCGGGAGCTGCCCGGAACTTTTCTACCCGGAACGTTCGCGCCGCGCTCGCGGTTCCCGCGCCGGAAGGGCCGGGAGCGCTCCCAAGATGGCGGCGCCCACGCGGTTGTGTCACGTTTGGGTGGGGGCCGAGACCGGAGTTCTCAAAGGTGAGGGGGGGTCCCGAAGGGTCTGGGGGGGCTCGGGAGAGCC
>NW_024516509.1:0-456 GCF_017590135.1 Pyrgilauda ruficollis | reverse complement strand
ATTTACCCAAATTAGATGGTGGTGATTTGAAATAAATAAATAATGATTGCTATTAACAATAAAAGCAACAGTAACTTAGAGCCACACAAGCAGAAATGCAATGGAAGTCTTGTTTTTGTCCCACATTTTTCTAAAACTAAGTAGAAACAGAGTAATATTTCTGAGAGGCAGGACAGTTTCTAGTCTGTGTTGTCAGACAGAACAATGGCCACGTGACAAAATTCTGCATGGCAGAACATTTCACATTGGTCAATTTTTATCTGAAATACATTTATTAGAAAAACGTCTGTACTATGAACATGGGTTAATTATGATAGTTATGATAATATATATATGATATATATAAGATGATAATTAGGTTGGTCATATTCTGAAACCAGTCATTTTATGCAAGGTGTCACTTGGCAAAATGGCTTGAATGACGTTGTCTGTTTCACTCAGTTATTTCATGAAGTG
>NW_024516508.1:0-323 GCF_017590135.1 Pyrgilauda ruficollis | reverse complement strand
CCGCCGCCCCCCCCCGCGCCGACGATGCCGGTGGCCACGGTGACGCCGGTGCTGGCCGTGACCTCCACGCCCACGGTAATGGCCCTGGGCTGCCGGGGGGGCGGGGGTGGCACCGGGGGGGTCCCCTGCCCGCCGGGGTGTCCCCGTGCCCGCCGCGGGGGTCCCCGTGCCCACCGGGGGGGTCCCCGCAGGCCGGCCGCGAGTACTCGCCCGCGGCCACCACGTCCGAGAACGGCGGCGGGAAGAGGAAGCAGAAGGAGAAGGAGCTGGACGAGCTGAAGAAGGAGGTGAACCTGGTGAGTGGGGACAGGGACAGGGACATG
>NW_024516507.1:0-323 GCF_017590135.1 Pyrgilauda ruficollis | reverse complement strand
TTCACAAAGGGAAATCATGCCTGATAAATTTGGTGACCTTCTGTTATGGGGCCACAGTGTTGGTGGATGAGGCAGAGGAACTGACATTGTCTACCTGGACTTAAGAAAAAGCGTTTGACACTGTCCTGCATGTTGTCCTTGTGTCCAAGCTGGAGATGTGGATTTGACGGATGGACCACTTGGGGATAAAGAACTGGATGGCTGGATGGTGCAGCTGGATGGCTGCCACAAAGAGTTGTGGTCATTGGCTCCTTGTCCACAGGGAGACCAATGACAGAGGTGTCCCTCAGGGGCCAGCCCTGGGGCTGATACTGTTCAGCATC
>NW_024516506.1:0-323 GCF_017590135.1 Pyrgilauda ruficollis | reverse complement strand
GGGTCCGGGGGTCCCGGGGGGGTCCCCGGGGGTGTCACAGTTGTCCCCAGATGTCTCAGAGATGTCCCCAGGTGTCCCCAAGTGTCCCCCGGGCTGTCCCAGCTGTCCCCAGTGTCACAGGGATGTCCCAGGTATCCCCAGAGGTGTCACAGGGGTGTCCCCGCTGTCCCCCGGGGTGCCCAGGTGTCCCCGGTGTCCCCAGCTGTCCCCAGGTGTCCCCAGGGGTGTCCCCAGGTGTCCCAGGTGTCCCCAGGTGTCCCAGGTGTCACAGGGGTGTCCCCATATGTCCCCAGGGGTGTCCCAGGATGTCCCCAGGATGTCCC
>NW_024516505.1:0-323 GCF_017590135.1 Pyrgilauda ruficollis | reverse complement strand
GGAAAGAGGAGTTTTATACACATTTGCCAAAAGAAATGTACAACACAGCAAGGAAGGCAGAGCAGCCCCTCCTGCCAGGCAGCTCCCGGTGCCGGGACACCCACAGCATCGCCACCAAACCACCGGGTGGGACCAGGATCTGGGACAAGCTGGGTGGGAGGGACACAGTTCATCCCATTGCAGGACACCAGAGCTGGGCTTCAGGAGGCTGGGCTGCTGTCAGGAGGAGAGAGGAGGTGCTTCTTTCCTTGTCAACCTTCGGGGCTCAGAATCTCACTCCCGAAGATTTGACCGAGGTGGTGGTGACGCATCTCCGCACGGAG
>NW_024516504.1:0-323 GCF_017590135.1 Pyrgilauda ruficollis | reverse complement strand
CGAAGGGACATGGGGACAATGGGGACAGCAAGAGGACAATGGGGACAATGGGGACAGTGGGGACAATGGGGACAGAGAGGGTACAGAGAGGGGACAGGGAGGGGACACGGAAGGGACACAGAGAGGGGACAGAGAGGGGACAATGGGGACAGGGAGGGGACACGGGGACACGGGGGGGACACGGAGGGGACATAGGGACAATGGGGACAGAGAGGGGACACAGAGGGGACAGGCGGACAGGGACAGGGAGAGGACACACAGGGACAGGGACACGGACAGGGAGGGGACACGGGACAATGGGGACAGGGACAGAGAGGGGACAG
>NW_024516503.1:0-323 GCF_017590135.1 Pyrgilauda ruficollis | reverse complement strand
ATTTTGGGGTTATTTTGGGGTTATTTTAGGGGTACTTTCAGTGCTGTTTTTGGGTCAGTTTTTGGCTGTTTTGGGTAATTCCGGTGCCGTTTTTGACCTTGCCCCCCGTGCCCCCCAGGGTGACTCGGGGTCCCCCCTGGAGCTGCCGCCGGGGCTGGAGCCGCTGCCGGGGGGTCCCGGGGGGGCCCTGAGGGTCTCGGGGGCGCGGCGGGAGCTGGGGGGGCCCTACGAGTGCCGGGTGGACTCGGGGGTGCCGCCCCCCGCCCGCGCCATCGTCCGGCTGCTCGTCACCTGTGAGGCTGGGGGCGGGGCTGAGCGGGCTG
>NW_024516502.1:0-323 GCF_017590135.1 Pyrgilauda ruficollis | reverse complement strand
TTTTTTCTAATATTTCATATTTCTATAATCAAAAAAACTTATCCTGTGTCACAGACTAATGTAATGGATAAGAATGGCACTGATTTTTATACTGTTAACTACTTTAGATCAAATTGTTTTTAAAGAGTATCTTGTCCTTATTCAGCAAAATTTGGCACAATAATATGGGAAGACTCAGAAAAATAAAAATTACTGGGTTGATAAACAATGTCTTCTAAACTGCATCACTGTTAGACAAAGTGATTTAACCATGTTGCAGTTCCTCCACAAACATCAGTCTAGTCTAGAATTACCAAAATATCTTATTTGCCCAAGCTGTGTAT
>NW_024516501.1:0-323 GCF_017590135.1 Pyrgilauda ruficollis | reverse complement strand
TCCAAACAAGAAAACCCCAGTGTCCTGACTGCTCCTCACAGAACACTCTGCCAACCCCTTCCACAGCTTTGCTGCCTTCCTCTGGATTCATTCAGGGACCTTCACATCCTTTTGAAATAGTGGGGCCCAGAAGCACACACAACACTCAGGGTGAGGCCACACCAACACCAAGTACAGCAGGAAAATCCCTCCTTTGAAGTGCCTGGTGGAGCTGTATTTGATCCATCCCAGGACATGGTTTGCCCCCTGGGCTGCCTGGGCACACACTGCTGATTCCTGTCAAGCTTCCTGCCAGCCAGCACCCCCAGACCCCTCCTGCAGGG
>NW_024516500.1:0-323 GCF_017590135.1 Pyrgilauda ruficollis | reverse complement strand
TCCGGTGCCGGTTCCGGTGCCGGTGCCCCTCGTTACCCCAGCTCAGAAAGTCCCGGACGTGTCTCTCCCTGTCCCTTTCCCTGTCGCTGTCGCTGTCGTTGTCGTCGCCGCCGCCGCCACCTCCGGCGGAGTCCCCGGTGTCGGCGGGGGGGTCCCGGTGGTCGAGGCGGTGCCGCAGCCCCCCCGCCAGCCCCAGCAGCAGGTCCAGGAGGGTCTCGAGCCCCAGCGCCCCCCGCCCCAGCGCCAGCGCCCGCAGCCGCTCCCGCCGCCCCGGGGGCGCCGCCATCGCCCGGCCCGCACCGGGGAGGCTCCGCCGCCTCCCG
>NW_024516499.1:0-323 GCF_017590135.1 Pyrgilauda ruficollis | reverse complement strand
TTAGGGGGAAGCCTGAAAAATTTGGGGTGTGGGGAAGTTCGGGGGACCCCAAAATTTGGTGGTAAAGTGAGAAAAGGAAGCCCAAAAAGGGACTGGGCAACTCAAAAAAGGGAGGTCAGGGGATGGGGAACCCCAAAATTTGGGGGGGTCAGGGGGTGGGGAAAGTGAAATTTGGGGGGTCAGGGGGAAGCAGAAAAAATTTGGGGGTCAGGGAAGGTCGGGGGACCCCAAATTTTGGGGGGAAAGAGGGAAAAGGAGCTGAAAAAGGAGGTGGGGACACTAAAAAAAACAGAGGTCAGGGGGTGGGGAACCCCAAAATTTGG
>NW_024516498.1:0-4053 GCF_017590135.1 Pyrgilauda ruficollis | reverse complement strand
TTTTTTTAACCTTAATTCCCCTCCAAGCAGCAAAATGCTTTAAATATCCTTATTCTCACCAAAACTCTCAGTAGGTTTTTAACCTTTCCCAGATTTATTTTGGCACGGGGAAAAAAAAAAATAACTTCAGTGTAGAAATCTTTGCTTTCACAAGGAAATTAATCTCCTGAGCGGGGAAGCCTGACTGAGAATCCTTTTATGTGAAGCCCAGGACTTTCTGATACTCCTGGTGTTGGTGACTTGGCAACTCTTAAATCATGAAAGATTTACACGAGGGCTGCAGAGCCGCCGATGTTTTCTGACATGTTCATTCACACTAAATCAGACTCTGCCTTTTTAGAGGTTCCTTTCCAGACAGTTATGCAAATGCAGAAAGACAGGGATGGATTTAAAATGATTTTCAGTGCTGGAGGATTAGGAGGAAGTGACAGACTGCCGCGGAAAACTGCTCTGGTGGAGTTCCAGCCTGGGGAGGGGTTCGGGAAGCAGCAGTGAGTTGAGGAGGGAACATATTAAAGGGTTTAGTTTTATCTTCACTGCTGAAATGTTGATGTGCTTGGGGTGCTCGGTCTGATTTGCAAGGTGGCTGTGACAAAATTAGAATTTAAAGGGATTTTATAGGAATTTAGTGCAGGGTTTGGCTATTCCCAGTGCGTAACTCCTCATCCCAAGGCAGGAAACTTTTCCCTTGGTTTTGTGCAGGGACTGGACCCTGCAACGTCTCTAATGTGATAATTACCTTAATTATCTTTTGTTTGTGTGGTCAGGTTTGTCCATCTGGATATGGAGGGATGAATCAGCTTCAAGGCTGAACGGGGCTTGGAGCACCCTGGGAGAGTGGAAGGTGTGGGGTGGGAATGGGATGGGATTTTGGCTGCACTGTCCAACATCTCATAGTCCAGAAGAGGAGAAGAGGTCAGTCTGGGATGGGAGATTTTGGATCCCTTTTCTGCAGCCCCTGCTGATGATTGTGGTGCCAGCTCTTTCTCCTGGGCCAAATTTCCCACCCCTATCTCTGTTCATGGCCAGTGAGTGTCCCTGCATGGCTGATAAAATTCCATCATCCCACTGGGAGATGCTCTGCCCAGGGGAGGAGCCAAGCATTCCTACCTGGATACAATCTGAGCCTGGAACAGCACAGCAGCCTTTGCCCACTGCATTCCCAGAGGAGCAGCTTTCTGCTGCCCTGCATTCCCAGAGGAGCAGCTTTCTCCTGCCCTGCATTCCCAGAGGAGCAGCTTTCTCCTGCCCTGCATTCCCAGAGGAAGAGCAGGCCCATCTCCAGCAGCCCTGGAGCTCCAGAGGAAAACTGCATCCTTGTGCAGGATCCCTGCTCCAGCAGAAGCACAGCTGGCACTGCAGGAGGGCTGAGCCCCCATGGGATGGGACTGTGCCACCACCCTGACACACAGGGCTCAGCTCCTGCTCTGACACTGGCAGTTTTGTATTACTGCATTTTTATTTTATTTTTATTTTTTCCCTAATGAAGAACTGTTATTTCTGCTCCCATATCTTTGCCTGAGAGCCCCTTAATTTCAAAATTATAATAATTTGGAGGGAGGAGATTTACATTTTCCATTTCAGGGGAGGCTCCTGCCTTCCTCAGCAGACACCTGGCTTTTCAAACCAACACAACCCCAAATCCTGGCTTTGGAGCTCTGGAGAGCTGTGATTGCTTGAGCTGATCCTACAGCACTTGGGAATCCTTTCCACATCAGTGGTGATTAACCAACCCTTCCCAGGAGCTGCTGAGGTGGAAAATGCTGCGATTACTGAGCTGATATCCTGGGATTGCTCCTGAAAATCAAATGGGGCCATTTTCCTTGGGCTGATTAGACCAGATGTGCAGGACATGTTTAATAAACTGCACAACAATTGGAATGATTCTACAGGAAACCTGTGGAGAACGGATTAAGAATTGAAAATGGCAGGAAATGGAGTCTTGAAAGGGGTGTATTCTGGCAGGGGGATTGATTCCTGCTGTCCCTGTGCTGCAGACAAAACCTGGCAGATCCCAGTGACCTCCACAAGAATAAACCCAAATCCAGTGTTTGGACACTGAAAATTCCCTGGATTTGTGCAAGGATGGAAAAGGTGCTGGTGGGAGGAGAGCATGGGGGTGAAGGGGCACTGGGGTGGCCAGGGCACCACGGGAGGTGCTCTGCGTGGTCAGGTGCATGGAAAAACCTTCTTAATTAATGCACCTGTGCTAATTAAAGGCATCATTGCATCTACTGCAAATTAAATCAGTTGGGTTGGATGTGGGAATGGGTGGGGAAAGCTTCTGCTGTGGGGCAGGAGGGCTTTGCTCCCTTCCTTCAAACTGGCCCTGCTCCTCTTTATCCCTTCCAGACTGGTTCCAAACATTCCCATCAATGCTGGATGCGCCTTTGTCCGTTATTAAACTTTGATTTTCCGAAGGGAAGCAGCCCAAGCAGAGCAGGAATTCCAAGAAACGCTGCCACAAAGCCAACAGCAGGACTGGCCAAGCCAGCCACATTGGGGAGGGGGATTAAAGAAATTAAATTCCCTGGAAGCTCATTAGGAGGGGCAATTAGTGAGGAGGAGGATCCTGATCTAATGATGTCCAAATAAAAACGAGCGCTGACATTGGGGTGATCGGAGCAGAGGCTGTGGGTCAGCCCCTGAATAATTCATTTATTTCAGAGTCTGCTTGCAGAAATCAGGTGTGTGGAGGATATTAAAAACCTTTGAACTAGTAAAGTCTGGCTTTTCCAAGCGAGGGAAAATCCCACTTTTCTGTGATCTGTCTGAGCCTCCCAGGCTGGTGCAAGTTTCTTCCCTCCACGAGCTCCCTGAGGAATTGTTCTCTTTTCCCTGGGTTATCTTCAGATCTTATCAGGATTGAATGTTTAAATCACCACAACACTTAAAATATAAAGAAATTCTTGTTTAGCAGCAGTGGCCAGCCAGGATTTTCCTGGAGAATCCCTCCTGAGGTCTGGGAAGCTGCAGGAGGCTGGGCAGAGTTCAAGGAGCTGCTAATTCTCTGTCCATGAGGCTGCATTTCATTTCTGACCTTCAAAAAGAGGCAGAGCACCACAAGCTCCTGGTTTTGAATAAAAAAACCAGCATCAGGCTCTGAGTTTTTCCAGGTATTTTTGTGCTATCCATGCAGGAAGAGTTGCAGGCAGTTCCAGAGCAGGTGAGATGGGTTCTGTACTTTTCCAGAACTGTTATTCCCAGATTTTCTTCTTGCTTTGCTAAAAAAACTTCTTTTTTTTTTTTTTTTTCTTTCCTTTCCCTATTATTTTTCCTGCCTGAATGCCACTTCCCACTCTTCCTTTCCAAGCAAGGATTTTGCCAGGGATGTTTTTGTCTCACTTTTTCTGTTTTCACATTGACTTTGCAATGTAAAACTGACTTTTTCATATGTAAAATACAAGCAGGAGTTCAACCACACTCCTTAAGAAAATCCCCACTCTTTCCTAAAGCCCTGCTTCCCTCAGTGATCCACAGCAGAGTCCAGGGAACGAGAGAGAAAGATGAGCAACCTCAAAATATTATTCCCAGGCTTCAAGAATTTGCTAATTGGGCATTTCCTGACCAGAGACTGGTGTCTAAGTAATTTTTTAGCAGGAATTTTTCATCTTTCCTGCAGGGAATGAAGGGTTGGCATGGATTTCGTTCACCTGGTACTCTGGGAAAAAATGCAGAGCACAAAGTTCCCCTGCTCAGGAGGGAATCCCACTTCCAAAACGATCCCAAATTCATTTCCCAGGAAAATAAAAGACCACACAAACCCCATGGATGCATTTGCAATGCTCTGAGCTTCCTGCCTGGTTCCCCATTCAGCCCCACTGAAGCAATTCCACAGGATCTGAAGGATCTGAGAGACACTTTGGGAGGTTTATGGGTTGTTTTAACGACCAAAGTATTTGTCTGTGTTATTTCTCATGCAGAGGAGAAAATGAGCCATAAAACCAACTTGATTTTAGTTCACGATCTGTTTGATTTCCAGACGTTATCTGTGTTCAGTTGCCCTTCTGGGAATTCCTGGAGTTAAAACACAAATTATTTCTTAGGAAGTCT
>NW_024516497.1:0-323 GCF_017590135.1 Pyrgilauda ruficollis | reverse complement strand
GTGCCCACCTGAGCGCCCCCGGGCGGGGGTCCGGGCCCCCCCCGCAGGTGACACTCAGGGTCTCGGCTGTCACCAGCACCCGCAGGGGGAGGGGCGGCCTGGGGGGGACCCCAAATCCGGGTGACCCCCCCGGAAGGGTCGGGGGGCTCCCCCCGTCCCGTGCACCCCCAGATTGGGGTGAGACCCCTCCCAGCACCCCCAGTTTGGGGTCCCCCCACATTGTGGGGTCTCTCCCCCCTCTCGGGACCCAAATTTTGGGGCCCCTCCCTCTCAGGGTCCCCATTTTGGGGTGAACCCCCCCATCAGGCCCCCATTTCCCCTCC
>NW_024516496.1:0-323 GCF_017590135.1 Pyrgilauda ruficollis | reverse complement strand
CCCCTCAGCTCACCCCGGGCCTCCCCCTCAGCGAGCCCGGGCGGCCGCGCTACGCGAGCGGCGGGATCCGCCGCGCGCACCAGGCCGCGCGCCCCCCCCACACACAAAAACGAACCCGCCGCCGCCGCCCTCGGGCCGGCTCGCCGGGCGGCCCCGGAGCCAACGGGTGGGAGAAGGGAGAGGAGCGGGGCCGCGTCCGAGTGTCCGGCCGGGTCCGAGTGTCCGTCCGGCCGCGGCCGCCGCGCGCCAGGCCCGTGAGCGGTGACGCGGAGCGCGCGCGGGGGACGCGCCGACGGCAGCGCGCGCGCGCGGGAGGGGACGGC
>NW_024516495.1:0-323 GCF_017590135.1 Pyrgilauda ruficollis | reverse complement strand
TATTTGGGGATTAGTTAGTTAAAGTAAATTATAATTAGTGGTTAATCAATTAGCTAAAATTAAATCCATAAATTGGTGGTTAATTTAAAATTGGTTATAATTAGTGATTAATGATCTGAAAGTAACTATAATTAATTATTCATTAATTAGCTGAAGTTACATAATAAATTGGTGATTAAGTAGCTAAAATTAATTACAATTAGCAACTAATTAGCTATAAATAAATAGTTAAATTTGTGGCTAACTACTTAGCTAAAATTAATTATAATTAACAATTAGCTAAAATTAAATTTTTTAATTGGTGATTAATTACTTAGCTGAAA
>NW_024516494.1:0-323 GCF_017590135.1 Pyrgilauda ruficollis | reverse complement strand
ACTGTAGATGGGATTGATTTGCAACATATTCTCTGTGAGAAGCCAAATGTGCAAGAAATCGCCAGAAAAGTAGAGTCCTTACAGTGTCTGGTGCATGGAAGAGAAACAGTGGCCAATGGCTCTGGACCCAGAACATAGCTGTCTAAGGATCCTGTGTTTTGAGGACTTCTCCCTTTGGGTGTGCAACAATGGAAGCCTTTGCCTCCTCTGTCTTTGGCTGGACACTATTTTCCTTGGAAGTTGGAGAAGGAATCTGTGTCTCAATCTATTTCCCCAATGGCTGTTACATGGCATGAGACTTCTCAGAAGGCCTGAGTGGTGGT
>NW_024516493.1:0-323 GCF_017590135.1 Pyrgilauda ruficollis | reverse complement strand
AATGTTTTTTGTGCTGACCTTTCAACTATTGTTAGCAGTATCCTGGCCACTGAATTTGCGGCCCTAGCTTGGGTACATCTATCAGAGCAATTACTTACCATTAAGCTGCAGTGATCAGAGAGACATGTTATATTCAGGGAAATATTCCTTGGGTCCAGTCTAAATATGCTTGAGTAATGGGCACAAAGAGAACTGGTTTCTGGGAAAAAAATATATATGGCTTCTCACATCTCTTTTCCTCAGTTAATTCTCTCAGTGTGACTTTAGAGATCAGAATGTCTCATGTCTTGTTAATTTTCAACTCAGGATGACTCAAAAAAAAA
>NW_024516492.1:0-323 GCF_017590135.1 Pyrgilauda ruficollis | reverse complement strand
TGGGTGGTTGGGGGGTTTTTGGGGGTCCTGGGTTTTGGGAGGGGGGGGTTCCTGGGGGGTTTTGGGGTGGTTTGGAGGGGGTCCCTGCAGCCCCTGACGCTGCCCCCCAGGACCTGAGCATGTCTGAGGAGGATCAGATGATGAGAGCCATCGCCATGTCCCTGGGCCAGGACATCCCCATGGAGCAACGCGCCGAGTCCCCGGAGGTGGGACCCCAAAAACCCCATTTCCCATCCCAAATCATTGTTTCCTATCCCAAAACCCCCATTTCTCCCCCATTTTACATCCCTGAACCCCCATTTCCCTACCCCAAACCCCATTTC
>NW_024516491.1:0-323 GCF_017590135.1 Pyrgilauda ruficollis | reverse complement strand
TATTCCTTTTTTTTTTCTTTTTTTTTTCCATCATTTTTTCCAGAATTTTTCCATCTTTTCCCTCGGAACAAAAAAAAAAAAAATTTTTCTATAAAAAAAACCCCACAAATTCCAGGATTTTTTGGCTAGAAAAAGCTGATTGTACGCACGAGCCGAAGGGGAGGGGGAAAAGTGGGAATTTCAGAGGGTGGGGGGAAAAAATTGGGATTTTCCCGTAGAATTCCGGAGGTTTTCTTGGGGTTTGATTGATTTGTTTTTTAATTTTGTGCCCCGCGTCAGATCCAGCTGAGACTGAGCTTCTTCCTCTTCCTCCTCTTCCTCCT
>NW_024516490.1:0-323 GCF_017590135.1 Pyrgilauda ruficollis | reverse complement strand
AAAAAAAAAAAAAAAAAAGAGAGACTTGAGGCTTACAAGATGAAGGTACAGCTTACTCAGGCAGCCACCTGCAGTGACCCAGCTGGGCAGGGTGTGAGGGCAGGAGTGGGGACCAAGAGCCACGCAGGCACCAGTCCCTGTCGTGGGCTGGGATGCTGAAATCCCAGCTCCCAAAAAGAGGCAGGACAAGGGGGGAATGGCTCCACGCTGAAAGAGAGGAAGTTGAGGCTAGATATTAGAGAGAAATTCTTGACTGTGAGGATGTTGAAGCCTTGGCACAGGTTGCCCAGAGAAATTGTCTGCCCCATCCCTGGAAGGGTTCA
>NW_024516489.1:0-323 GCF_017590135.1 Pyrgilauda ruficollis | reverse complement strand
TTTTATTAGTATTTAATTATTATTTAATTATTTACATTTGCTTCCTTTTTTATGCGTTTTTCTATTTTATTTTGGGAGATTTTGGGTTTTTATTCTTTATTTTATTTTGGTTTTTTAATTTCGTTTTTTTTTTTTTTATTTTAATTTTTGTTTCCTTTTAGAATTCATTCTTTTATTTCTATTATTTTTATTTATTATTTCATTATTTATTCCAATTTTCTTGCTGTTTTTTTGACTTTTTTTTCTATTTCTTTGTGATTTTTTTTATTATTTTTTCCTTTTTTCTGGAGGCAAAAACCCAGCTGTGCTTTTTCATTAATTTA
>NW_024516488.1:0-323 GCF_017590135.1 Pyrgilauda ruficollis | reverse complement strand
TCACAGCTCCTCCTCCCTGTCCCTGCGTCCCCAAATCCCCCCCGGAGAGCCCCTCACACCTCAAAGCCCCTCCTCGGTACCTGCACGCCCCTGACCCCCCGGCCCAGCGCCCGCAGCCTCCGGACCAGCGCCGCCATCGCCGCCATCTTGGCTCCTCCTCCTCCTTCTCCTTCCCGCCCTCGCGACGTCACCGCGCAGCACGCACGTACGTACGCGTGACGTCAGCGCGCTCTCTCCGCGCCGCGCTCGGAGCTCTGAGGGAGCCGCTGAGGTGGGGCCGGGCCCGGGGGCCCTGACCGGGAATTTGGGGGGGATTTGAGGGG
>NW_024516487.1:1352-4201 GCF_017590135.1 Pyrgilauda ruficollis | reverse complement strand
TTGTGAAAGGCGCTGCGCCCTGCGGGCGTCCCTGGGAGCAGCGGAGTCCGGGCCGGAGCCTTTTCCTATTTCTTTCTGTCCCTCCGAGACCTCTTCCCTATTTCTTTCTCTGCTCCTGAGACCTCTTCCCTACTTCTTTTTGTGTCTCTGAGACCTCTTCCATATTTCTTTCTGTCTCTCTGAGACCTCTTCCCTACTTCTTCCTCTCCCTTTCTCCTTCCCATTTCTTGTTCCATTAAATCCATGTTGAGTCAAATCCGTAGATTGTGCTTCCATGGTCTCATTTGCACCTTCACTGTGGCAGAGGCGTGTCTCCCTCATGGGATCCTAACCCATGGGCAGGCTCCCTTCCCATCCCAATCATTCCAGGATTCTCTCAGGGACTCATTTCCATTTGCATAAGTCACTTTGATGAATATTTGATTTTCCCACAAGTCACATGTGATGAAAACAGAAACAAATCCCAAACATTAATAAACCAACAATAGAAGCAATGATGTGGCAATTCCAAGTTTCATCGGTTCCTGCACATCTCCAGCTCAGCTGCTGGCAGGTTCCCATAAAAGAAAAGTGGAAATTCAGGCCAATTCAGATTATTAAACCGAAGGGAAAGCTCTGTGTAGCTGTCACAAAGGTGACAGGAACAAAGAGAATAGTGATTCTCACACTTGGCAAAATCCCCAGGCCTGTGAATTTGGGAGTTATTCAGGAATTTAGCTACTTGAACTGGGCTTCTTGTAGGACTTTTAGCAGCCTTGTGTTCCTCACCGTGGGGTGAATGAACCTTGTCAGTCTTGCTGGTGACATTTGATCCCTTTCCTCCAGTGATTTGAAGAAACTTTTCAAGGAAGGACAACAAAATATTTTCTTTACACTGGCCACCCACAACAGCCATTTTCCATATCAGTTCTCCCATAAATTCTTCAGAGGAAGCTGCATCCAAGTTTCCAAGGGTTCCTCCAGAAAGAAAATGCCACAACGTCCTCAGAGGAGGGAACCATGCTATTGTCAAAGGCACCTGGGGTCACAAAACAATGGCTTAGACTCTTCTCCTGGTTTGCCTTCAAACCAGTACAAAACTCAATGCACTCATCCCTTGTTTTCCTCCCAAAACAGAATTTCCCATCCCAAAACCATCGCCAGATGGAGGAGGAGGCTGCGAGGAAGAGGAAGATGCCCCGGGACCACCAGGTAGGTGAGGACAAAGTCAGTGCCCCTTTCCCCCTCTCTCCTGCTCCATCTCCCAGCCCAGCACAACCCAAGGCTGTAGGACAACCCCATTGCCAACGCCGTCCTGCTGGGGAGACACTGGGGGAATCTCCTTCCCCTTCCCTCTGGCACGGAGGCAAATCCCATCCTCTCCTTGCCCTGCCTTCCCCAGACAAGGAGCTGAGGACGGAGACCAGGGAGGACAAATCCCCACAGCAGAACCTTGTGGAAGAGGCTATTTTGAGCAAGCCCAGTCCAGGATACTCTGAGGACGAAAGACCCACGCTGGGCCAGGAAGGAGGAAAGTGGTTCGGTCAGAGCTCAAAACTTGTGGTCCACGAGAAGATTCATGATGGGGAGAAGCCCTACAAGTGCTTGGAGTGTGGGAAGAGCTTCAGGCAGAGCAGCACCCTGATCAGCCACCAGATGATCCACACTGGGGAATGGGCCTACGAGTGTGGGGAGTGTGGGAAGGGCTTCAGCCGGAGGTCTCACCTCATGAACCACCAACGCATCCACACTGGGGAGAGGCCCTACGAGTGTCCTGAGTGCCAGAAGAGGTTTCACACCAGCTCCAATCTCCTCAGCCATCAGCGCATCCACACTGGAGAGAGGCCCTATGACTGCCCCACATGTGGGAAGAGGTTTCACGCCAGCTCCCATCTCCTTTTGCATGAACGGATTCACACGGATGAGAGGCCCTTTCTCTGTCCCGACTGTGGGAAGGGCTTCAAGCAAAACTCCCACCTCGTCACCCACCGGCGCATCCACACTGGGGAGAGACCCTACGAGTGTCCACAGTGTGGGAAGAGCTTCTCAGACAGCTCTAACTTCACCAGACACCAACGGAGGCACCGGTAAGGGGAGCCCTGTGAGAGGTGTAGCTGCAATGTAAGGGATTTGTGCCCAGTGTAATCATGTTGCTTTTCCCAGTAAATTGTTGTTTTCCCAGCCTGGGATCTTTGCCTTTTGTGCTTTCCATGGGAGGCGGGAGGGCAGCGAGCGGCAGCACGGTTTTAGCGAGAAGAGGAAATTGGGGAATCCCATTCCTAAACCCCGCCCCATGGAAACAGAGCATCCCAGCTGGTCCCAGCCCTGGTGGCCATGGCAGCAGCCTTGGGAGCGGGTCCCTGGCTGGGGCTGTGGGAACCTCTTCCCTCTGGTGCCCAGGGACAGCACTGGAGGGAACTGCTGCAGCTGAGTTGGGGCAGGCTCAGGTTGGATCTCAGGAAAAGATTTTTTCCCCAGAGGCTACTGGGGCCCTGCCCAGGCTCCCCAGGGAAGGCTCCCAGCTCCAGGGCTCTCTGAGCTCCAGCAGCGTTTGGACAGCGCTGCCAGGCCCAGGCTGGCATTGCTGGGGTGTCCTGTGCAGGGCCAGCACTTGGACTCCAGGATCCTGATGAGTCCCTCCCAGCTCAGCCAATTCTGTGGATCTGGGATCCCATGAGCCTGGGGATGGGACTGCCAATGGTTGCCATGGCAACGGGCTCTACCCTCCTTTCACACAAGCACCCCCCAGTCCATCAGGAGAGAGGAGCCTCCCTCCTGCACCATGGGCCTCCCCAGAAAACACAGTAGAACTTCTGTGCTTCCATGTCACACACGGCAGCTGCTCAAAGAGAAATCTGCCATGGTGACCA
>NW_024516487.1:0-755 GCF_017590135.1 Pyrgilauda ruficollis | reverse complement strand
GGACACCTCCCAGGGGTTTCTGGGGATGGTAAAGAGCCCTGTGCTCAGAGGCACTCACAGCCATTCCATGGTGACATCCCAGGGCACCTTGGGCTGCAAAGGCACCGATCTGTCACAGGCACTGACGGGGGCTCCACGGTGACATCCCAGGAGTCCCCAGGCTGCTAAAGAGCCGGGATGTCCCAGACACTCACGGGGGTTCCTGTCATGGGCACAGTGGGAGCTTCAGGCAAAGTTTATTGCAGAAGCTCCTGTTGGGTGTTGAGGTACAGAATGGAGCTCCAACAGTCCCCACAGATCCCCAAACACCCCCAAGCCCCTCCAGGCTTTCTAAACTCCTTCTGTGAGAGGAGCCTTGGAGCAGCTGGTTCTAATCCCAGACCCAGACTTTTCAAGTGTTTGTGTAAAGAAAAGAATTATCAAGGTGGAATGAAATCTTTATAGAATTTGTCCCACAGGATTAATGATGGCAAACTAGATCTATTTTTATAAATATATATTATCTATTATGGTAATGATTAGACAATGTTGTCTTAGTCGGAAATATTTAATCTTAGGTATAACAGCAGTAACATTATGTTATGTTACGTTACGTTACGTTACGTTACGTTACGTTATGTTATATACTAGGAAGTATTTTCAAAGCAACTGTATTAAAGCAAAAACAGTTATAAAGCAGAGATTGATGTCACTGCCTGTCTCAGTTTCGAAAGACAGGTGTCGGCTACGAAGGCGGGAGCCTCCCCTGAAATGTA
>NW_024516486.1:0-323 GCF_017590135.1 Pyrgilauda ruficollis | reverse complement strand
TTCCAGCCCTGTGCCATGGGTGGTGGGTGGTGCTCAGTGTGGAATTCCAGCTGGGTGGAAGGTGGGGATCAGCTCCTGTGCAGCTCATTCCCATCCCAAGGAACAGTGCTCAGGCTCTGGATCCATCAGCCCCGTTTGATGCCCGCCTTGTCCGTAATCTCTTGGCAGACTCCTGCAGCTAATCTTCCCATTGATTTTGGCTTAGGAACACCTGGAGCTGCTCAAGCCCTAATAAAATCTGAGGAGCTCAGTTTTTGAGCCATTTAACTCATTTGGAGGCAGAGCTTATTTATTTTCTGAGGAGCAATCGAAGAGCTCAGCTC
>NW_024516485.1:0-323 GCF_017590135.1 Pyrgilauda ruficollis | reverse complement strand
GGGGATCCTCTTGCCGGGATCTGGGGGGGATTTTGGGGTGGGGGATCCTATTGCCGGGATTTGGGGGTCCGGGAGCTCCGGGAGCCGCGGGGCTGAGCGGGACCGGGACCCCCGGAGAGACCCCAGCGAGGGGACGGTGCCAAAAGGACAGGGACAGAGGGACAGGGACAGGAGCGACAGGGACAGGAGCGACAGGGACACAGAGACAGTGGCAGTGACAGGGACAGGGACAGTGGCAGGGACAGTGGCAGGGACAGTGCCAGGCCGCCTGCGCGCCCGGGATTATTCAGCATTAGCGGGGGAGGGGGGCTCTGGGGGGGCTC
>NW_024516484.1:0-323 GCF_017590135.1 Pyrgilauda ruficollis | reverse complement strand
CCTCTCCCTGGCTGCTGCTGAGGCCTCTCCTTCTGTCCCTGAATATCCAGGCTTCTCCTTGCCTTGCACACTCCATACTGGGAATTTTGAGGTTGGCTGGGACCCCAGCATTGCATCCACACTCAAAAAATCATTCTGCATTCCTGGGGATCCAGAGCAACGAACAGTTTACAACCGAACCCTTGACTGAGTTGTTGAATGAACCTGCAGCTCATTTTGCTGAAAAAGAAGGGGGGCATGAAGGAGTTGGGGACAAACAGTGAAAAACTGAGTTCAAAGGGAGAGCAGTGCCTTGAGGTGAAACCCTCCCCCCAAATCCCAAA
>NW_024516483.1:0-323 GCF_017590135.1 Pyrgilauda ruficollis | reverse complement strand
CACACCCACCCCTAAACCCACGCCCACAGCGTATTAATTTGCTTAGTCCCGCCCACTCCTATAAAACACACCCACCACACTTTTTGGTATATGGGCCACGCCCACTTTGGGACAGACCACGCCTACTCCTCTAAAGCCCACCCGTTTTGGTTATTAATGGTTTAGGCCACGCCTGCCCCTCTAAACCACGCCCATTGAGGCTATTAGGGCTGTCAGGCCACGCCCACTTTAAACAAGACACACGCCTCAGCCCCAGGCCACGCCCACCCCTTTAAACCCCACCCCCATGTCTTTTTATGGAGCCCTCCAGGCCACGCCCACCC
>NW_024516482.1:0-323 GCF_017590135.1 Pyrgilauda ruficollis | reverse complement strand
TCCCATCCCACCCCATCCCATCCCAAACAGGACTCGTGTGGCCCTGGGGGAATGCACAGCCAGGCCAAGCTGGGTCCTCGTGGCAGAAACACCCAGGAAAATTAAAATGCAAAATCCCTCTGAACACAAGAGCTCTGTGCACAGGCCTGTGCTCTCAGTGTCACCTCTCGTGGCCACCTCCCTGCTCCTGGAGCATCCCAGAGCTCCAGAGCTGGGGTCCAAGCACTGCACTGCAGATTCTTTGCTTCATCAAAAGGCAAGAAAAGCTCGTGGCTGAGGTCTGTGTGTGCACAGCTCCCGGTGCTGGAGCTCACCTGGAGCCC
>NW_024516481.1:0-323 GCF_017590135.1 Pyrgilauda ruficollis | reverse complement strand
AAAACAGGAGAAGTTATTTTGCTGTATCCCTCAGCATTCAGCTTACAATCTGGAGCATGAGACGCACTTTTAACTTCACGTGCACATCCACACGTATTATTATGAGTCATAAAAATCTTTCTTTATATCTAAACTACTCTATCAAATTCTTGGCAGGTGGTTAAAATTCTGAAATACAAAGGATAGGAAGTGGGGAATAGGGGAGAAAAAACAGCAATAAGGAGACTTTTCTCTTCAAAACACAAGTAAATGTTGTAGTAACTCTTGAGCTGACTCTGCTACATGCCACAGGCACGTGGAAGGAGGCACATAGGAAAAAAAAA
>NW_024516480.1:0-323 GCF_017590135.1 Pyrgilauda ruficollis | reverse complement strand
GGCGGCGGTGGCGGCGGCCCGCCCGAAGAGGTTCCGCAGGCAGGCGCTCCGGCAGCCCCAGTAGCAAGACGACGTGTTGCAGCAGTGGCAGATGTGCAAGGAGCTGCTTGCGCCCGGCTCCTCCGCCACCTCGGCCGCCGCTGCCCCGACGCCGCCGCCCGTGGCCGCCGCCGCCTCGTCCAGGTTGTGCAGCTGGGCGAAGCCGCTGCCGCCGCCGCCGCCGCCGCCGCCGCCGCCATCCGACTTGGCCGCCATCTTGCTGCCGCCGCCGCCGCGTCCCCGGCCCGTTCGCCGGGCGCTCGCTCGCTCTGCCCCCCCGTGCC
>NW_024516479.1:0-323 GCF_017590135.1 Pyrgilauda ruficollis | reverse complement strand
GTCCCCCCCAGTCCCTCCCAGTATCCCACAATTCCCTCCCAGTCTGTCCCAGTCCCCCATTCCGAGCTCTCTGATTGGCCGCAGGTCGTGGGCGTGGCCAAGGCGGGGCCGGGCTCGGCCCCTCCCCCCCTGGAGGGGGCGGGGCTTCGTCGCCGGGAGCTGTTACTGGGAGCGCTGGGGGAGCCCCTCCCCCCGGCCGGAGCCCCGCCCCCTCTGTGGGGGGTGGGCCGCGAGCTGGGCGTGGCACAGGTGGGGGCGGGGCCAAGGGGGCGGGGCTAGATCTGGGGGAGGGGCCTAAACGTGGAGGGCTGAAAGGGGAGGTG
>NW_024516478.1:0-323 GCF_017590135.1 Pyrgilauda ruficollis | reverse complement strand
CAAGTGCCACCAGAGAAGGGAACCCACACAAGGAGAGCACAGAAGGGATTCCCCTAAAATAGCACTGCATCCCTCCCCCAGAGTGCCAGGTGGTGTGTGAGGGGAGATGGTGCTGCTCAGAGCCAACCCTCTCCCCCATCCCTGGCGTTCAGAGCTGACTGAGGCAGCTCCGAGCTCCTTTAATAACCCAGTATGCAAATGATTGTAGCAGATTTCCAGGCTGCTGCAGGCAGGAGGAGCAGCACGCACATACAGCGGGGCAGGAGACAAAGCCCCTCCCACCAAAACAAGTGTTATTCTTAAAAAGACATTCTCTCAATCCC
>NW_024516477.1:0-324 GCF_017590135.1 Pyrgilauda ruficollis | reverse complement strand
GGACCCGGACGGGAACCGGACCCGGAGCCTCTCGGGGCAGGATGGGAACAGCGGCCGGACCCCGAGAGGGGCAGGGCGGGCACCGAGAGGGGCAAGAACTGGAGCCCGAGAGCGGCAGGGAAGGAACCGGATCCCGAGAGGGGCAGGACGGGAACCGGGGCCGGACCCGGAGAGCGGCAGGGAAGGAACCGGGCCCCGAGAGGGGCAGGACGGGAACCGGGGCCCGAGAGGCGCAGGACGGGAACCGGACCCGGAGAGGGGCAGGGAAGGAGCCCGCACCGAGCGACCCCGAGAGGGGCAGCCCCGGGCCGGGACCCCCTCCGG
>NW_024516476.1:0-3507 GCF_017590135.1 Pyrgilauda ruficollis | reverse complement strand
GAGTTTGCCAGCCTCAAATAAGAATCTCTTTGTGAGATTGATGCAGGAAATTGCCACAGAACTAGAGCTGTCCAAATGTTAGATTTGTGGAAGCCTCAAAATAGCTAAAAGATGGCCTTGGAGAGGTGAGAGTTTAGCTCCAGAACAGTTTTTAAAATGGAACCACACCCAAATTTCTGGAACATTGAAGAGACCTGAAGAGTGGGTTTTAAGCCATCGAGTAATTAGAACTATCTGTATAACCCAGGAAGGAAAGAAATTTAATAAAGCAGTGGGGTACACTCCTTGTAAATCCACATTAATAGTAAATGTGGACGATCATTCAGAAATTTGGCGACCTAAAATTCCTACCGAATATTGGGGACCAATAAAAGAATTAAATTATGAATGAGATGATCAGCTTGATTTGTGCTGGTACAGAAGTCCTGGAGCTAACCCATACCAATCCATAAACAGCCTGAAAAATTTTTAGGGGTGTTTGGTGGAAAAAATTAAGGTTTATGTTGTTATGTTTGGCCTTAAGACTTTTGTTTTTGCCTTGCATGATCCCGTGTTTTATCAGGCTAATTCACTCAGTGATTCAAGGCATGCAAATCACAACGATGTCTCTAGATCCAGAATCAGCAGAAAAAGGGAAACTAAAATCTATAATGATATTGAAAGCAAAATCAACCCATGATAAAAAGGAAGAAGATGAGAAACCGAAAATGGAATCAAAAGAGATTGTGAAAGCCCAGGAAATGCTAAAAAAAAAAAAAAAAAAAAAAAAAAAAAAATAAAAAAAAAAAGGAATTAAAGGAGAGAATGAAAGCAGAAAAAGAAATAAAAAGAAATAGAATGCAGAACAGGAAAAAGGAATTAAAGGAATTGAATGAGTTGTATAAACAGCTAAAGCAGCATTATAATGATTAGAGTTTGCCAGCCTCAAATAAGAATCTCTTTGTGAGATTGATGCAGGAAATTGCCACAGAACTAGAGCTGTCCAAATGTTAGATTTGTGGAAGCCTCAAAATAGCTAAAAGATGGCCTTGGAGAGGTGAGAGTTTAGCTCCAGAACAGTTTTTAAAATGGAACCACACCCAAATTTCTGGAACATTGAAGAGACCTGAAGAGTGGGTTTTAAGCAATCGAGTAATTAGAACTATCTGTATAACCCAGGAAGGAAAGAAATTTAATAAAAGAAAATTAATAAAGCAGTGGGGTACACTCCTTGTAAATGCACATTAATAGTAAATGTGGACAATCATTCAAAAATTTGGCGACCTAAAATTCCTAGCGGATATTGGGGACCAATAACGGAATTAAATTGTGAATGGGATGATCAGCTTGATTTGTGCTGGTACAGAAGTCCTGGAGCTAACCCATACCAATCCATAAACAGCCTGAAAAATTTTTGGAGGTGTTTAGTAGAAAAAGTTAGGGTTTATGTTGTTATGTTTGGCCTTAAAACTTTTGTTTTTGCCTTGCATGATCCCGTGTTTTATTAGGCTCAGTGATTCAAAGCATGCAAATCACAACCATGCCTCTAGATCCAGAATCAGCAGAAAAAGGGAAACCAAAATTTATAATAATATTGAAAGCAAAATCAACCCATGATATAGAGAAAGGAGATGAGAAACCGAGGGCGGAATCAAAAGAGATTACAAAAGCCCAGGAAATGCTAAAAAAGATTTGATAAAGAGTGTGAAAAACTTGAAACAGCAAGAGAAATGTTGGAAAAGTTTAAAGCTGAAATGAAACAATGAGAGAACTTAGAGTATAAGAATTACAAGGAATATCAAAGCACAACCTTTTAACAAAGCACGAATCCGGCACCGGGGCCCAGGGTGGGCGGGCAGGGCCGGTGGCCCCGGGGCGCCGCTGTCACCGGGCGGGCGGGCAGCCCCCTGGGAGATGGCTCAGAACCGCAGTCCTGGCAGCGAAAGCGCCGCCGCCCACCGCCACCGCCCTGGAAACCGCGCTCCAGCAGTGGCCGCGGGCACCGGCTGAGACAGAGCCCTGGGAAAATGCAGTTTCATAACCCGGAATGATAATGAGGAAGATCTGTTTGTTCATCAGACTGCTATAAAAATGAATAACGCCAGGAAGTACCTCCACAGTCTAGGAGACGGAGAAATTGTGGAATTTAATATAATACAAGGAATAAAAGGCCCCAAGCAGCCAGTGTGACAGGACCTGGTGGAGATCCAGTGCAAGGTAGTAAATATGCACCAAACTGCAAACCTGCAAAATATTATCCACGTCATAGAAGTTCTCCACACACCTACCAAGGAAATAGAACCCAAAACCAGCAACCATCAAGCCCTAGCAACAGTCTAAAAGCCAAAAGGGCACAGAACACCGACTAGCTGCATTCAAAAGTCCTCCCCCATAATGACGGAACCTTCCAATTGGATAAGTTCCACTTCTTCTAATACCCTTCCTCAATTCCTGTGGCCTCCATGCCTCCCTCACACTTTCCCCCTTTCCTTTCCATTGTCCTATTACCCTTTTCTAATTTTCCCACAAATTCCTATCTCCTTTCCCCCCTTCCATGGCCTCCCTCCATGAATCCCTTTTCCCAGAGTTCCTTCCCAATATCAAAGGGGGGATGATTGGGAGGGAAAGAAAGGAAAGTTTCCCTAAAGTAACTGTCTTTTTCTTAAGAGTTAATGATTTCTATTTGGAGTTTCCAACAGGCACACCACCCCCTACACTACCTTGTACAGAGTCTGTCACAGCCGACCACTGCCACAGGTGACAGAGAACCAGTCCCTGCTGAAGAAACCCTCTGCTGACTCAGTTTCCTGATAAACCGTGCTAAGAAAACCCCACATCCATCCTGCCAGCTCTAAGACACTCCAGAAGATCTGTTTGGACATTGTGGACTCAGGATGGTTTGCATTTTGAAAATTGTCTTATGGGTGCTTTTGACTGTTTTTGTCATTTTGTATCGATTCAGTTGATCCTTCAGAGAAGCTTTCTTAATAATATTGAAAGGGGGAGTTGTGGAGACCCTGAGAGGCATTCCCTGGGTTAGAGAGAAACAAAAAGCTTCCCTCAAAAGCTGTTTGTCCTCATTGGCTCCTTCCCTTGTCCCTGTATCCCTCAGCCAATCCCTCCCTATTCCCCCACTTGCCCTCATCTTTGTACTGCCCCCATGCCACTGTTCAGCCCCTCACTCTCGATACAGAGAAACATCTACTTCCCCTAGGAGTCTGGCCCTTGGACCCTGAACATCTCACCACACAACCGAATTAAACATCTGTGGATACAATGCAAAGGCCATTTTTGCTTCCTTACCCTGAACTTTATCAGCAGCTATTCTGCCTGCAACAAGTGCCATGGTCTGGCTGACAAGGTGGTCAGCAGCTATTCTGGCTGCAACAAGTGCCATGGTCTGGCTAACAAGGTAGTGTTGGGTCCTAGGATGCTCTCCAAGGTCTTTTACACCCTGGTTGAGTCTCTGATGATTTTGACAACCGCGGGGCTCTGGGGAAGCAAGGGACCATGGTGACACTGCGGGGC
>NW_024516475.1:0-324 GCF_017590135.1 Pyrgilauda ruficollis | reverse complement strand
GCAGAGGCACAGGTCGAGGCCAGCAGTGCTTTTGGAGCAGCTCTGCAGAGGAGGCACCACGTGTGGAATGGACAGTGCAACCTGAATCCTGTGCTTAAACCTCTGCTGGTGTTGTGGTGCTCACAGGGACATGCTACCCAAAAACAGAGCCTTTATAGCTTATTACAAGTGGAAAATGTTACCGATTTTGTGTATAGATTTTGTGATATCACCTCGTCCTCGATTGGATTGCTTTTGTGCTTCTAGGAATCTGGGAGAAGATAATTTCAGGGAGCTGATTTGGGTATTGGCAGGCTGTTGGCTGCTTTTAGCTGTGATTTTTTT
>NW_024516474.1:0-324 GCF_017590135.1 Pyrgilauda ruficollis | reverse complement strand
CCACATTAAAAGCTCCGATTTTGGCTCCTCCTTCCGCCTCAAGGATCATTTTTCCACCTGTGCCCCCCGGGCTCCCATAAAACGGAATTTCTTCACCATCCCTCCCGGTTTTCCTCAAGAGTGAACTCTTGGATGCCGGGAATGCTCAGCCTCCCGAGCCAGCAGCACGCAAAAAAATCCAATTTTTGGCCAATTTGTAAATATTTTTTTAATTTTTAACACACCTCGGTGCCTCCAGCTCTGTGACAAAGACGGAGCACGCCAAAAAAACCTCAATTTTTGGCCGATTTGTAAATTTTAAAACACACCTCGGTGCCAAAAAAC
>NW_024516473.1:0-324 GCF_017590135.1 Pyrgilauda ruficollis | reverse complement strand
AAATAAAATCCTCAGGCTGCCTGAAAGAGGCTTTGTCCTGCCAGGATGGATTCAGAAGAGCCCTTTCTCTGCCCCCACAGGAATGTTTACATCCCACCAGCCAGGGCCCTCGCTGCCGACAGAAAACGCAGAGCACACAACGAGCGCGATCCTCTGCGAAGGACACGCTGCAAAAACGGGTCTGAAAAATAACACAGCAAATTCGATTCTCCCTTTTCCCAAACTCGCAGCTGCTGAATAGCTGTGGAGGGACACAGGGAGCATCAGGAGCCTAAACCCAAGGGTCGGTTTGTCTGCTAAGACAGACAAAAGATACCCGAGATC
>NW_024516472.1:0-324 GCF_017590135.1 Pyrgilauda ruficollis | reverse complement strand
ACACACACCCAGCTAAACCTGAGACATCCTGTAGAGAGATGGAAGGGCAGGGCCTGGAAAAGCATTTTCTCTATCCTGGCATAGCTCAGAGCACTGAACAGAGCCAAAGGTGGCAGGAAAAATGGGAAAGGGAGAGCTGAGGGGAGCAGGAGTGCAGTGAGAGAGGGATTTTGTGAAAAGAGTTGGAATATTGTAGAGGATGCAGGAGCTGCCTGGATAGAAAGCAACAAAATGCCCTTCCCAGCATCCCTGCAGTGGAGCATGGCTGGGAGTATTGGATAGCACAGAGTAAGTGGAGAGGCTGTGTATGCAGAGCAGGAAATT
>NW_024516471.1:0-324 GCF_017590135.1 Pyrgilauda ruficollis | reverse complement strand
GTTTTAGTTGCATGAAACAGGAAAAATGAGGGTCAGTAAGGATGGAGTGGTGGCTGCAGGCAGGGGTGGGAGGAGAGCTGGGACACCGAGCCCAAATTCATACCCTGGTGACTGTGACATCCATCAGGGTTAAAGGCAGTCTGTGTCTCATTAATCATCTGATATAAACAGAGGGAGACTCACTGGAACAGAGCGGTGTCACTGGATGAATGGCCTGCAGTTGGAAAATAAACATTTCAAGCTCTGTCTCGGCGTTTATTTTTGCTAAATGCCTTCTTTGCACCCGGGTGTTCTGCTCACAGTGGGGAACCACTGCCCCAAATT
>NW_024516470.1:0-324 GCF_017590135.1 Pyrgilauda ruficollis | reverse complement strand
CCATAAAAGCACAGCAGGCACCTGAATCTGACTGTGTGGGAGCCCATCAGTGAACATCCGGGCACTCCAAGGAGCCAACAGTTTATCGGTGGAACAATCATCCCTTCAACAGCTGACTTCTGGGAGAATGAGTGCACCCAAATGTTACACTGACAACCTGAGTGATCCTGAAATGCTGGTAAGTTACATTTTTTCTTGTGAATTATGATGTTATTCCTTTGGGGGCTTTTTGTGTCTGGAAGCTTGTAACCTGTTCCTGACACACAATCTGGGGAAAATTCTGTAAAGGGACAAAGAGCAGAACAGTAGATTTTTTTTTTTTTT
>NW_024516469.1:0-324 GCF_017590135.1 Pyrgilauda ruficollis | reverse complement strand
GCTCCATTTTTATCCCAAAAATCCATTTCCAGGTGTCACCATCCCACGGAAATGAGGGAGGAATTCCCGTGGCAGAAATTCCATGGGGATCCCTCCATTTGCTGGATCGCCAGAGGGGGAAAAACTTCCTGGGGGAATGTGGGGACACAGCTGGAAACCCCAGGTTTGGAAATCCCAATTTCCCAATGGAATAAAACAGGAGCAGCTGCTGGGAAAGGAGGGAGATAAATCAATCAGGAATATTCTGGGATGGAGCAGAGTTCCAGACACCTGTCTCCAGCTGGTGGGAGCTGGGAAAAACCAGGAAAAAGCCATGGGGAAAAA
>NW_024516468.1:0-324 GCF_017590135.1 Pyrgilauda ruficollis | reverse complement strand
TTTTTCTGTATTTTCCATGGGTTTTTTGCCTGTTTTTCTGTAATTTCCATGGGTTTTTTCCCTGTTTTTGGCAGTGCTGGAGGTGTCGGTGCTCAACACCAAGGGGCCCCTCCAGGAGCTCGTGTTTTCCACGTTTTTTCCATATTTTCCATGTTTTTTTCCCTGTTTTTGGCAGTGCTGGAGGTGTCGGTGCTGAACACCGAGGGGCCCCTCCAGGAGCTCGTGTTCCCGCAGGAGCTGGGGGGTGACGGCTCCATCCAGCTCTCGGCCAGCACCCTCAAACAGAACAGCAGGAACGGTGAGGGGGGGGCACGTCTGGGGGTC
>NW_024516467.1:0-324 GCF_017590135.1 Pyrgilauda ruficollis | reverse complement strand
CCCAGCGTCCCCCCGCCGCCGCCACGGTGTCACCGGTGTCACAGTCCCGGGGGGCGGCGCTCGCGGGGGGGTGTCGCCTCCCGCTTTGTCGCCTCCCCGCCGGTGTCGCGGCGCCCCCCGGTGTCCCCGCGCTGCTCCGTGTCCCCGGTGTCCCCGCGGCGCCGCGGCAGCGAGCGGGTTAAGCGCGGCTGTGACGCGGCCCCGTCCCCGCCCCCGCGCTGCCCGCGGAGCTGTCAGCGGCCCCGGTAACGGCAGCGCGGCCCCGAGGGTCCCCGCGGGTCCCCGCGGTGTCCCCAGGGGTGGGGACCCGCACTGGGGGGGGGG
>NW_024516466.1:0-324 GCF_017590135.1 Pyrgilauda ruficollis | reverse complement strand
ATCCTCCTGCTGCATTTGTCACTATCACACTGATGCCCACTGTGTCTGTGTTGGAGCTCCCAGCTTAGACCAGCAAATACTCACCATTCCTTCAGTAGACTTGGCTTTGCCTTCTGGGCTGCTGAGCTGGACCCTGTTCTTGCTGCTCTCTACTCATTAATTTCTTGTGTAGAGACCCTTTCTTTTTAATCATTTCTTTTAGATTTGATCTGCCAAGAAGTTTCATTAACCTAAATTTTGGGAAGTTTTGGTGGTTGCCAAGCTTATTTCATTACCAAGGGAAAAGGAATATTGAAAAAGTTCATAGAATCATAGAATGGTTTG
>NW_024516465.1:3314-4207 GCF_017590135.1 Pyrgilauda ruficollis | reverse complement strand
GACCCTGAGGACCACCCTAAAATCCCCCCAGGACCCTCTCTTGTCCCAGGGGAAGGAGGGGACAAAGTCTGTCCTGTCCCCAGTCAGTGCCAGGACATGGCTGGGACAGGGGGTGGCACTTCAGGGGAGGGACAGGACACCCCAAAATCCTTGGGGACACCCCCAAAACCCCTGGGGACACCCCAAAATCCCTGGAGATGTTCCCAAGACCCCCAGGGACCCCTCCCTTATCCCAGGGGAAGGAGGGGACAGAGCTCATCCTGTCCCCAGTCAGTGCCAGGACACGGATGGGACAGGGGGTGGCACCTCAGGGGGGGACATGGGACACCCCTGATCCTTGGGGACACCCCACAATCCTTGGGGACACCCCCACAATCCTTGGGGACACCCCCAGACCCCCCCAGACTCACATCTCGCCCCCCTTGAGAGAGATGACCATCTTGTCATAGGAGATGAAGGTGGCCTGGGCACAGTCCAGAGTCATCCTCACGCCCTCCTGGACCCCTGGGGACAGCGACGGGGACAGTCACAGCTGGGGACAGGGACAGCTGGGATGGGGACAGGGATGGGATGGGGACGGGGGACAGGGACAGGGGTGGTGGGGACAGAGATGGGGACAGGGATGGGATGGGGACAGTGACAGGGATGGGACAGGGGTAGGGACAGGGACAGGATGGGGATGGGGACAGGGGACAGTGACAGAGATGGGACAGGGACAGGGATGGGGACAGGGATGGGGACAGGGATGGGACAGGGGTGGGGTCAGGGACAGGGATGGGGACAGGGACAGGAATGGGGACAGGGATGGGGTCAGGGACAGGGATGGGGACAGGGACATGGATGGGGACAGGGGTGGGGACAGGGATGGGGCAGGGGCGGGGTGAGGGGCAGGG
>NW_024516465.1:0-3254 GCF_017590135.1 Pyrgilauda ruficollis | reverse complement strand
ACAGAATGCCCCCCGTCCATGATCAGCGTCAGCACAGAGCTGGGACAGCAAAGGGACACCTCAAGAGGGGGTGACAGGACACCCCAAACCCTTGGAGACACCCCCAAACCCTTGGGGACACCCCTAAACCCTTGGGGACACCCCCAAATATTTGGGGACACCCCCAGAAAAACCAGGGACCCTCCATTGTCCCACAGGACAGAATGCACCCCGTCCATGATCAGCGTCAGCACAGAGCTGGGACAGCAAAGGGACACCTCAAGAGGGGGTGACAGGACACCCCAAACCCTTGGAGACACCCCAAACCCTTGGGGACACCCCAAAACCCTTGGGGACACCCCAAATATTTGGGGACACCCCCAGAAAACCCAGGGACCCTCCATTGTCCCAGGGACAGAGCGCTTCCTGTCCGTGATCAGCATCAGCACAAACAGGGGTGGGGACAGGGACAGGATCTGGGACAAGGGTGGGGAGAGGGACAGGGATGGGGACAGGGATGAGATAGGGATGGGACAGGGACAAAGACAGGGCTGGGGGCAGGGACAGTGACAGGGATGGGTCAGGCATGGGGACAGTCACAGCGGGGATGGGGACAGGGATGGGGACAGTGATTGGAACAGGGATGGGGACAGGGATAGGGGACAAGGATGAGACAGGGACGTGGACAGGGATGGGATGGGGACAGGGATGGGGACAGGGACGGGACAGGGACGGGACAGGAAGGGGACAGGGATGGGGAAGGGGACAGGGATGGGGACACAGGGAATGGGAATGGGACAGGGATGGGACAGGGACAGGGGTGGGGACAGGGAGAGGGAATAGGGACAGGGACAAGGGACAGGGATGGGACAGGGACAGGGACGGGGATGGGACAGTGACAAGGACAAGGATGGGGACAAGAACAGTGCCAGGGATGGGACAGGGACAGGGACAGAGATGGGATGGGGATAGGACAGGGACAGAGGGGACACAGGGATTGGAGAGGGACGGGGACAGGAACAGGGACACTGCCAGGGACAGTGACAGGGACAGTGACAGGAATGGGGACAGAGGACAGGGGGACAGGGACAAGAACAGTGACAGGAATGGGGACAGTGCCAGGGACAGGGCCAGTGACAGGGATGGGGACAGGGGACAGGGAGACAGGGATGGGGACAAGAACAGTGACAGGGACAAGGACAGTGACAGGGACAGGGATGGGAACAAGAACAGTGAGGAATGGGAACAAGGACAGGGATTGGACAGGAACAGGGATGGGGAGAGGGATGGGGACAGGGACAGTGCCAGGGATGGGACAGGGACGGGGACAGTGTCAGGGACAGTGCCGGGGCGGTGTCCCTACGCAGCGGGAAGACGGTGGTGCCGCAGGTGAGGCTGTTGAGCGCCACCCCGTACGGGGGCACGCTCTGGTTCAGGTACAGCAGCGAGTTCACAGCGAAGATCACCACACCGCCTGTGACACGGGGACAGGGACAGGGTCAGTGTCAGTGTCACCACACCGCCTGTGACACGGGGACAGGGACAGGGTCAGTGTCACCACACCATCACCACACCGCCTGTGACATGGGGACAGGGACAGTGTCACCATCAGCACCACACCATCACCACACCGCCTGTGACACGGGGACATGGGGACAGTGTCAGTGTCAGTGTCACCACACCATCACCACACCGCCTGTGACACGGGGACATGGGGACAGTGTCAGTGTCAGTGTCACCACACCATCACCACACCGCCTGTGACATGGGGACAGGGACAGGGTCAGTGTCATTGTCACCACCATCAGCACACATCCTGGGACATGGGGACAGTGTCTGTCATTGTCACCGAGTCACTGTCACTGTGTCACTGCGTCCCTGTCACTGTCAGTGTCACTCTGTCACTGTCACTGTGTCACTGCGTCCCTGTCACTGTCAGTGTCACTCACCAATGGGTTTGGGGACAGGCAGTGCCTGGGTACAGTTGAAGGGCAGTGAGCTCAGTGACCCTGTCACTGTCACTGTGTCACTGTGTCACTGTCACTGTGTCACTGTGGGTCAGTGTCAGTGTCACCACACCATCACCACACCGCCTGTGACACGGGGACAGGGACAGGGTCAGTGTCAGTGTCACCACACCATCACCACACCGCCTGTGACACGGGGACAGGGACAGGGTCAGTGTCAGTGTCACCACACCATCACCACACCGCCTGTGACACGGGGACAGGGACAGGGTCAGTGTCAGTGTCACCACACCATCACCACACCGCCTGTGACACGGGGACAGGGACAGGGTCAGTGTCAGTGTCACCACACCATCACCACACCGCCTGTGACACGGGGACAGGGACAGGGTCAGTGTCAGTGTCACCACACCATCACCACACCGCCTGTGACACGGGGACAGGGACAGGGTCAGTGTCAGTGTCACCACACCATCACCACACCGCCTGTGACACGGGGACAGGGACAGGGTCAGTGTCAGTGTCACCACACCATCACCACACCGCCTGTGACACGGGGACAGGGACAGGGTCAGTGTCAGTGTCACCACACCATCACCACACCGCCTGTGACACGGGGACAGGGTCAGTGTCAGTGTCACCACACCATCACCACACCGCCTGTGACACGGGGACAGGGACAGGGTCAGTGTCAGTGTCACCACACCATCACCACACCGCCTGTGACACGGGGACAGGGACAGGGTCAGTGTCAGTGTCACCACACCATCACCACACTGCCTGTGACACGGGGACAGGGTCAGTGTCAGTGTCACCACACCATCACCACACCGCCTGTGATACGGGGACAGGGACAGTGTCAGTGTCACCACACCATCACCACACCGCCTGTGACACGGGGACAGGGACAGGGTCAGTGTCACCACACCATCACCACACTGCCTGTGACACGGGGACAGGGTCAGTGTCAGTGTCACCACACCATCACCACACCGCCTGTGACATGGGGACAGGGACAGTGTCACCATCAGCACCACACCATCACCACACCGCCTGTGACACGGGGACATGGGGACAGTGTCAGTGTCAGTGTCACCACACCATCACCCCCCCGCCTGTGACACGGGGACATGGGGACATGGGGACAGTGTCAGTGTCACCACACCATCACCACACCGCCTGTGACATGGGGAGATGGGGACAGGGTCAGTGTCAGTGTCATTGTCACCACCATCACCACACATCCTGGGACATGGGGACAGTGTCTGTCATTGTCACTGAGTCACTGTCACTGTGTCACTGTGTCAC
>NW_024516464.1:0-324 GCF_017590135.1 Pyrgilauda ruficollis | reverse complement strand
TATTTTTATTTTTATTTTTATTTATTTGATTTTATTTTAAATAAGGGCCTCCACTCTGAACGAACAGCACTGTGGGTGTAAGAAGCAAATAAAGCAACACTCAGATCTTCCTGTAACCTCCTTTAATCCCCTCCACCCCCACAGCTTGAGCCAGCCTTGTGCTGGAGTTTTATTTTCGGATGTGGGCGCTGATGTGGGATCGTGTCAGGCTGCCTGACCTCCCTGGAGCCCTGCACATTTTTACTGGTGATCCTTGGAGACTGAGCATGCAAATGAGCGAGTGCCAGGCTCAGGAGCAGGTCCTGGAAGGGCAGCACAGGCTGC
>NW_024516463.1:0-324 GCF_017590135.1 Pyrgilauda ruficollis | reverse complement strand
CACCCTGACCTGTCTGTCACCCTGACCCACCTGACACCTGTGACCTGCCTGGCACCGTGTCCTGTCTGTCACCCTGACCTGGCACCTGTGTCCTGCCTGGTATCATGACCTGTCTGTCACCCCTGTCCTGTCACCCGTGTCCTGCTTGGCACAGTGTCCTGTTACTGTGTTCTGTCACCCATCTCCTGTCACCACGTCCTGTCTGTCACCTGTGTCCTGCCTGTCACCTGTGTCCTACCTGGCACTGTGTCCTGTCTGCCTGTCTGTCACCATGTCCAGACTGTTACCACGTCCTGTCTGGCACTGTGATCTGTCTGGCACCCC
>NW_024516462.1:0-324 GCF_017590135.1 Pyrgilauda ruficollis | reverse complement strand
ATCCTTTGGAATTGTCCATTGGGATTATCCATGGGAGCCACCCATTGGAATTGTCCATGGGAATGATCCATTGGAATTAATTACCCATTGGAATCATCCGTGGGAGTCACCCGTTGGAATAATTCTCTGGAATCATCCGTGGGAGTCACCCCCTGGAATTATCCTTTGGAATCATTCTGTGGAGTCATCCATGGGAATCTCCCTTTGGAATCACCTCCTGCCCTTGGGACGGGGCCGTGGATCCCTGGGAATGGGGAATGGGATCGGGAATGGCATCGGGAAGGGGTTGGGATGAAGCTGGAGCAGATCCCAACCCCCTGTTGG
>NW_024516461.1:0-324 GCF_017590135.1 Pyrgilauda ruficollis | reverse complement strand
GCACTGCCCGCTGCTAAAGCCTGGCTGTTGTCAGGCTACAAAAATCATCAAGAAGCAACTTTAGCTCTTGTTTTTGCTGTGTAACTGAGGCTTTCCTGCCACAGCAATGGCCAAGGTCTTCTCAGCCCGCTGAAGATGTCTGTCATCAAGTCAGCAGCTCTGTGTGTTCCCTCCATCTGTGCTGCCAGACCAGGGGACAGCTGCTGACTGGCACTTACTGGGAGCAGCATTTTCTTTCTTTTCCTTAGAGGTCCTATAAGGACCCTCTTTTCCAGCTATATTTCTGCATGGCTTTCTATTTTTAGTTTTCTGTATTTTTTTTTT
>NW_024516460.1:0-324 GCF_017590135.1 Pyrgilauda ruficollis | reverse complement strand
GGGAGGGGGGTGGTCCCCACGCCCCTCCCCCTATACGCGCGTGGTGGAGTGGGGGTGGGGCAGCGCGCTGTTGTGTCCCGGCGGGGGGAAGGGCGCCCCGAAGGGGGGGTGCAGGGCCGGGAGCCCCCCCGGCACCATGGTGATGGTGGTGGGGGGCAGCAGGGGGGGCACGTCCTCGGGGGCTCTCCTCAGGGCCAGCGTGTAGTCGGGGGGTCCCGCCGGGGGCACCTCGGGGGGCTCCACCCCTCCCCCCACCGCCGGCAGCTTCAGCTGCAGCTGCACCAGCTCCTCCTCCGCCCCTCCCCCGCCGTGGTGACCCCCCAG
>NW_024516459.1:0-324 GCF_017590135.1 Pyrgilauda ruficollis | reverse complement strand
GATCCCCCCAGATCCCCCGGGATCCCCTCACCCGCTGGTAGGCGACGATCAGGGCCAGCAGCGACACCGTCTTCCCCGTCCCCGACGGCATCTCCAGCACCCCGTGGCCCTGGGGGGGGGGCGAGGCGGTCACGGGGGGGGTCCCAGACCCCCGGTGGATCCCCGAACCGCCGGTGGATCCCCGAACCCCCCGGTGGATCCCCGAACCCCCCGGTGGATCCCACCTTGGCGTCCAGCGTGCGCTTGAGCTCCAGCATGTAGGAGAACTGCTCGGGGTAGATGAACTCGTAGGGGAAGAGCACCAGCAGCCCGTCCACGTTCAGC
>NW_024516458.1:0-324 GCF_017590135.1 Pyrgilauda ruficollis | reverse complement strand
TGTCTATATCTGTGCAAGTAGTTGAAAGGTATAGGATCTGGCCGTAACATAAATAGTAAAGTATAAGGGGTGGCTAATGTCCTCATTGCAGGAAGGGGCACAGCTTAGTTTACCAGGAGTTTAATTAATAGTAGGTGCTAAACAACCACAAATATATACAAAGTTAAATTTAATCTAACAATAGTAATTTTAGCACCTTGTTATTTGATACAAATTGTCAAAATCATATTGGTTGCTATATGTAATTTTGCTTTTTCACCTTTAATCACAGGTAGAAGTAAGAAATAAGGGGAAATAAAGTTAATTTTTTGAAACAAATATTTT
>NW_024516457.1:0-324 GCF_017590135.1 Pyrgilauda ruficollis | reverse complement strand
AACCAGTTCCAGTGCTCTTGTAACCATAAGGTTTTTCATGTATTTTCCCTTTCAAACAGTGCTGTTTTCCTGATGTCAGTGTTCCTGTGCTTTCTTTGTAGATCTACCAGATGGGACCTTCAGTTGTTTTCCTGGATGAGATCGATGCTCTTGCTCCGCTATGGTCCAGCAAACAAGACCAGGCTCATAGGTGGGACATGTCTTGTGTCTGTATAGAAGGTGCTTGATCTTTGTGAAAAGAAGACTGCACCCTATTTAACTTGGTGTCACTGTGACACCTTCATTTAACCTGAAAAGTAGTAATTCAGTGCTAGTGAATTTCAG
>NW_024516456.1:0-324 GCF_017590135.1 Pyrgilauda ruficollis | reverse complement strand
CAATTTCGGGGTCCCTGACCCCAATTTTGGGGTCCCTAACCCCATTTTCGGGGTCCCTGACCCAATTTCGGGGTCCCTGACCCATTTTCGGGGTCCCTGACCCCAATTTCGGGGTCCCTAACCCCAATTTTGGGGTCCCTGACCCCAATTTCGGGGTCCCTGACCCAATTTCGGGGTCCCTGACCCGATTTCGGGGTCCCGCAGGAGGTGGAGCTCCTGGACCTCTGCAGCGTCCGGGACACGCGCACCGGGCGCTTCGCCCGCGCCCCCAAGGTGGGACCCCCACCCGGGGGAATTTGGGGGGTCCTGGGGGGGATCCTGGGG
>NW_024516455.1:0-324 GCF_017590135.1 Pyrgilauda ruficollis | reverse complement strand
GGAGACAGACAAGCAACAAGAACACACCGAGATCATGCAACAACAGCCAAAGTTTATTGTTGGGCAGCCCCTTTTTTTATAGGGGCTTCAAATTTCCCACGCTATACATATCTGATTGGGTAAGGGTCTCAACTCTGCCCAGCTCACAGGCTAATGGTATGGGTGCATTCATACTTCAAAGAGATTGGCCGAGGTCCCCTGTTGGAGTTTGAATCTGACCCATTAGTAACATGCCTGGGGACTTGTTTACTTCTATTTCTCTAACTAGCTCGGCTGGTCGTGTAAGTGTCTGTCATGGCCAAATTATCTGTGCAGCTATAGACC